>NC_053168.1:88689417-88989417 GCF_016835505.1 Polypterus senegalus
GCCTTGGAATCCTCTGCCCCTGCCCGTTCCCCCTGTGTAGTATTGTAGTTGTGCTGCAAGCACCTTAGTCTGTGTATCAGATTCTTTTTGCTTAGACTGTTTCTCAGCATGCTGTGCATGGAGTTTAACTTCCTCAAAAGTAATGCTCTCCCAGCCAATGCAGGATGTGCGGACTTTGTATTCAATATCAGTTCTTAGTCCTGAAACAAAAGGGAGAACGGCAGCACGGTTTCGGTCTTCGCTGTCTTCCAGACCAGAATGATTTGCCATCAGGTCTTGTATTCTGTCTGCCCAATCATCGACTGTCTCATCCTTCCGCTGCTTAGCGGCTGATATGAGTGACCAGTCTGTTCCCTTTTTGTATTTTCCTGCAATTGCAGTTTTTAAAATTTCTAAAAGATAGATAGTTCTAAAAATTGGGGTTCCTGATCTCCCCCGCGGCCATAGTCTTGGTTCCATCTCCAGGCGCTCCCATCCCCCCTCGTCCCATGATTAACAGTTGTCCAGGTAGTGCCTACTTTTCGTCACAGCACCTGTGTCCATTCTGCAGCATTTGGCTTATACATATCCAGCTGCTGAAGCGATTCCACGAATTTTAAGCTACCGACTCCCTTGGGATTTGGCAGTTCTGACACCACATCTTTTAATTCTTTGATGTCCCAATTTCAGTGTATCATGACAGTGGTGGGATTGGTAGTTTCTATGGGCTGATTGGGGTTGTGCCTGGGGTTAAGGACTTATATTAAAGGGCAAGAAAAATTCTGGTCTGGGATTCTGCTGCTTTGGTGGAATGAAGCTGCATCCCAATCGGGGGCTTAAGTATGATTGTGATGTTTGGCTTCTAGTATGGCTAGAAATCGGAGAATCGAGTGAAGCATGTGTCTGGGGTTCAGTATTGTTTCCATACCGGGTGCCTCGGTCTTCGTCATCCAGGTCTGAATGAGACATTCCATCTCCAGTCCCTTCCTTTCCCGGATCAGTACTCTTGTGGTTTCGTGGCTTTAGCAGACTGACAGTCTGTTCAGCACGGAGTCCCGGAGTTTCGACAGGTCAATGCCGATCCCCTCGTCAAGTGCCTCCTAGCTGGTAACCATTCTTGGTGTCCACCACAGATTAACCCGTAGGAGCAGGAATATGACCAGACGTTAGAAACAGAAAGTCGCCCACCCACACAGTGTTTTTCCCAGATGCTCAATGTATTTCTGTTCTTCCCACTCTCATTCCTCTATTTATTAGAAGTGTGCCACTCACCTCTTTCTATTCCACTTCACAAGGAGTGTTACTCAATAACATTCTTAACATCTTACACTGTCCCTGAGGGACCCAAATTTTATTCCCTGCTTTCCAGTTTACTATCCGTTAGGTGATACAGTATTTTATTTCTCAATTTTGTTTCCTGTAAAATCGGTCAAATCCCTGAGCTATGTCATTCACTCAATCAGATTCCATCGGTCTACTCACCAAGAAGTTCTTGACCTGCTAGGGAAATCCCAGTTGGTTCAACCTTCGCATTCGATCGGAGGAGGCCAGGGACTTCTCACACAGGATTCGCCCGAGGCAGGCCAGTCCTAACTTTTTCCGGAGCTGGTCCTTCCGATCCGGCCGGAATTGGTCCTCTTACCGGTCCTCTGGATGATCCCGCTCGAGGAGTCACCTGTCCATTTCCGCCCCACGTTGGGCGTCAGAAAACTGTGGATGAAGGTTCGAGACAACAGCAGGCAGACACAGATTCAAACAAGCAGAATTCTTTTTATTCTTTCTTTTCTTGGTGAGCAGAGAAATCTGTGCAGACCCTGTCAGCTTGTCATTGACAGTTTCTTATCACAGCTCTCTCCCCTTTACAGTAGGCTTTTATATCCTTTTATTATCAGTACACACTTACCACAAAGCTTATCTTATAGTTGCAGCTTTACAGGCAGCCCTCCCTCACTGGTGGAGTAACTTCTTTTTTTGTTAACTAAGACAGGGTGCATCTTCCTAAGGGCTAACACACCCTTCATCCACCTCTTCCCACTTAGCTTGCGGCTATTCTCTATGCCCAGGCTCTAACCTTTAACTTTCCCCTTGGGATAAATAAAGTATCTATCTATCTATCTATCTATTCGTCCTCCAAAATACAATGCATCCTTCTTATCTGATCTGATTGAACTTTTAATCCACCTAAGCTCTCACTCTTTGAGAATTATCCTTCTTGGTGATTTCAACATCCATATTGACATCCCCACATCTAAACTGAGAAATGAATTCATATCCTTACTGGGCTGTTTTGACTTGACACAACATGTTGATTTTCCCACCCACTCTGGTGGTCATATATTGGATTTTATCTGTACTTCTAGACTATCTGTTGCCAACATCTACAGCACTGATCTGGGATTCTATGACCATAAAGCAGTACTTTTTACTGTCTCATTACCTCTCCCTTCTCTTACCTGTAAACGACAAATTTCTTACAGAAACCTTAAAAATATCTGTCCCTCTGTTCTTTCTGGATCCATTTCTGACCTTTTACCGTCTGCACCTATTCCATCAACACTAGATAATCTTGTTGACCACTATAATACAGCCCTTCATTCAGCATTAGATAAAACAGCTCCTTTAAAACATAAGGAGGTTTCTTTTAAGCGTTCAACGCCTTTGTATAACTTAGAATTGCGATCAATAAAAGCAGCTGGCTGATGCCTTGAGAGAATGTCATGTAAGTCTGGCCTCACCGTGCACATCCAGGCTTTCTCTGACCACCAAAGAGCTTACAGAGAAGCACTAACTGCTGCCAAGAACACCCATTATGGCAGAATAATAAGAAGTGGCCACAATAACCCAAGGGTTTTGTTCTCTGTAGTTAATAAACTACTCGAACCCGCATCTGGCCCAAATACTTCTTCTACTGAAGTCTGCGAGAAATTCCTCTACTTTTTCCGTAACAAAATTAAAAGATCTAAATAATTCAACTAACATACAGTAAATACATCATCTGTTTATATCTATCAATGTTTTCCCACTCCATCCAGCTCCTTCTCTAAGTTCTCATCAGTCACATCTGCATTTGTTAATAACCCGCTTTGTAAGATGAGGCAGACTACTTGTGTACTGGACTCCATCCCCACTACACTACTTAAATCCTGCCTTCATGCCATAATTCTGACTATTACAACAATAATAAACTCATCCCTTGACACTGGCTCTGTGCCGCTCACTTTTAAAATCACTTATGTAACCCCAATGTTAAAAAAGTTTGGTCTTGATGCTGACAATCTTAACAATTTTCGGCCTATTTCCCACTTACCTTTTCTGTCAAAAGTTCTTCAGCATGTTGTAGCCTCCCAACACACCAACTACTTAACTTCTAATAATTTGATGGAACCCTTTCAGTCTGGTTTTCAGTGCAGCATTTGACATTGCCAGACATGACATTCTACTATCCAGAATGGAGAACATGCTGGGTATCTCAGGCACTGCCCTCCAGTGGTTCAAGTCCTATCTGACTGATAGGCAAGAGTTTGTTAGTCTTGGCAACAGCAGATTCAGCTCAACGCTGGTCACACAAGGAGTTCCTCAGAGCTCTGTCCTCAGTCCTCTTCTCTTCTGTATTTATATGCTTCCCCTTGGCCATACTATTCGTAGCTTTGGACTGGGTTATCATTTATATGCAGACGATACTCAACTCTATTTCAATGTTAAAAGATGAACTTCATCAGAGCTTTCTCGGCTCACAACCTGCCTTAGTGAAATTAAAACCTGGATGGAGCAGAACTCTTTAAATTTAAACTGCAACAAAACTGAACTTCTGCAAATTGCAACTAAAGTGCAACTTAATAAAATGAGCTCCTTCCCAGTCCATTTAGGCGGTGATCTCATCAGACCTGAATCTACTGCAAAGAATCTTGGTGTCATTTTTGATTCCTCCCTTTCTTATTCCGCTCACAAAAACCACATTAAGAAA
Organism: Polypterus senegalus; assembly: GCF_016835505.1. Classification (NCBI taxonomy): domain Eukaryota; kingdom Metazoa; phylum Chordata; class Cladistia; order Polypteriformes; family Polypteridae; genus Polypterus; species Polypterus senegalus. The sequence goes on from NC_053168.1 coordinate 88,693,361, forward strand.
CAATCTTGCTTTCACCTCCATAACATATCACGTGTTCGCTCCTTCCTCTCCTTTTCTAATGCAGAGAAACTTGTCCATGCTTTTATCACATCCCGCATCGATTATTGTAACTGGCAGGTGCCCCTTCTAATCTTATATCACAGCTCCAGCTAATTCAAAACTTGGCTGAAAACAGTCCTTATGTGAACCAGCAGCAGAGAGCACATAACAATAATCCTGCTTTGCCTTCACTGGCTCCCTATGTCTTACAGAATCGAATATAAAATTCTACTAATAACTTACAAAGCCTTAAATAACCTCGCGCCAAACTATATCAGTGACCTCCTCCATCACTATGTGCCTGTCCGCCCACCAGGTCCTCTGATTCTGGCAATCTTGTTGTGCCCCACACTAATCTACACTCCTTGGGTGACAGGGCGTTCAGCTGTATAGCGGTCAGACTCTGGAATGACCTACCGAAATTAATTAGATCAGCTAACTCCATGAATTCTTTTAAAAAACAACTCAAAACTCATCTGTTCAGGAAGGCTTTTAGCTCTACCTGACTATTATATATAAACTGTGTTTCAGTTTACCTCTCTATCAAGATGCTCATGTAACCTGTGTGTGTGCTAGACCATCAATTATGTTGTCTGTTAGGGTTTTTCTCTGAATTTACTGTCTTAATCTTCTTTATTTAATTATCTGGTTTGTACAATGCTATATACTGTATACCCTGCTGTTCTTTCTTAAATTCTGTAAGTGCCTTGAGCATGGGAAAGGCGCTATATAAATAAAATAGATAATAATAATAATACATCTATCTATCTATCTATCTATCTATCTATCTATCTATCTATCTATCTATCTATCTATCTATCTATCTGTTATTCAGATTTTCATGATATTTTCAATGCTTACTTTTCTATTCCACATAACATGTAATGGTGCTAGCTGGATGCTGCTGCTGTCAGGATTTGGCCAGATCTTAGCACATGACCACACCTTTCAGACTTTTATTGGTTTTCTCCCTGCTTACTATTTATTTAAAATCTGATATGATCAAATGATTATTCTTATTTGGCTTGTTAACCATGTAGATCAAAGTCTAGCACAAACTTTAATATAATGTTATTTAAAATAACATTAGAAAATGGTGTGGTATATCATGATATGGCATTATTTTTAATGCAATTAATGTGTGTGCTAGGTTTTTATGGAATAAAAAGTTCTCGTCTCTTGGTTAATGCTTAAACAGTTTCTAAATTTCCCTCTACCTGGTGTGACAGATAGGGGGCGCTATTGCTCCCTTGAACCCTTGTCCATGACTCCAGACACCAGATAAAAGTCCAAATGTTGACATTTTTTAGTAACAACAGTGCACAAAGCACCCTCTCCTCCACAATACTCATATAAATCACCAATCACAAATCAATAAACTCTCCACCACTCCCAGACGCGTTGCCCTCCTACCACCCAGCTCAGCTCGCCGTCTGGGAGCTCCCACAGTCCTTTTATATACCCTGACCCGAAAGTGTTCCCTATCCCCAGGCCATGTAATTCTCTATCACTTCCGGGTCAGGTACAAGTCCTTCTTCTCACCCCGGAAGCAGGTCTCTCTTCCTATGACGTACTTCCGGGTTATAGGGCACAAATAATTCTTCGGTCCCTGCAGCTCCATCTTGCGGCCCCTGTGGTATCCAGCAGGGTCGTGTATAAAAACTACATAGTCCAAGACTCCCTACTGGTCTTCTGGGCATCTCCATACTGCAGGGAGGGCTCCATCTGGCGACCTGGGGGTATTGGCCGGGATGACAAGACGGCCAAAGACCACACTGGGTTCATAGTCTGGCTTGGTTTGTAGCTTATCCTTCTTGTTCTGTGTTCTCCTCTGTTGCCTCTTTAGCTTATATTTGGCCAAACCATTTCACTAAATTAGTGCTTCTGATAGTAATGTGTTTTGTCTTTCGTTGCCTTTTTGTGACTGTGAAACCTCTGTGCTGGTTCACCAGTCTAGGCAGTCACACTCTCAGTGTAAACAAGCTTTGTAGCTAGGCTTTATGGTTTAGCTTACCTAGCAAATGTTTTTGTTTGTTTAAAATGTAAGCTTTGTTTCTGTGCTTTGTGGAGTTTCTTTGTATTTTTGATTTTAAAGACTTAGATTACTTAATTAAATCCTGCTTGTTTTGTTTCAGCCTTTAAATAATGCGAAGCAAAATTAAGCCTTGTATTGGCTAACTGAACAGATTGTAATATGCAAGCTTTCAAGGCAGCTCAGGCCCCTTCTTCAGGCATGTTGTGGTATAGAAACTGGAGTTCCCTGTGTTTATATACACACTAGGACAGAAACAAAACCTTTAAGTGGGTCATCTTCAATTTCAAAAATTAACAGACTGCTATACAAATCTCAGGCTGGAGAGGTCCACTAATTTTTAACATTGAAGATGAGCCAGTTACAGGTCCCTGATGTGTCTTTATAAACACAGGGAACTCCAGTTTCAGTATTACAACCTGCCTGAAGAAGGGGCCTGAGCTGCCTTGAAAGCTTGCATATTGTAATCTGTTCAGTTAGCCAATAAAAGGTGTCATTTTGCTTCAGGTCTCATTGCACCCATAATGGCTAACATGGTAAAACCCCCTACTACTACCAACCTTTAAATAATAAAATTACACTCTATTCAGCTTTTAACTTACCACATTAATTTTTTACAAACATACTGTATTAAGCAACAAACAGTGGGCACCTCTCAAAGTTTGTATTTGAATTGCTACTCACTTTACTGCCATCTGAATCAGTTGATATCTGTAATTATATATTGGCTCCTGGTTGTTCTAAAATATTGTCTCTCAAGTATAAAAAAAATCTTGGAAGGTTGGAAGGAGACGAGACGTGATCTTTTGAAGAGAGACACTTTCACGTCCCACGAGACAAGTCTTTGTGCCAAGAGATTTAACCACACCCGGAGCCGGAAATAAAAGATAAAGAGTAGATGACAAAGTAGAACATCGTAAAGAATTTGAAAACGCTGACACAATACACATGCAGAGCAGGTTAGAGATAATGGAAGTACGAAAATTTGAATGTCTCAAAAAAATGATAGTAAAGATCGCATTAGCATAAACAAATGAAAATTATTACTCGGTGAAATAACAGAACAGTAAAAAGAGATGAAATATATTGTTTGGATTTAAACTTTAAGCCGGAGACTTGTAGATCATCTAATTTGTGTTGCTATCAGGGAAAAAAAAGTATTGTTTCTTCCCAATGAAGAGGCATATTCACAAGTGTTTGGTGAAAGTGAAATCCCGTGAAAAAAAATTTCAAGCACAAACATGGTTCAATCATTTCTCATTTGTGTGAATGCTATTGTCAGACACATTTCTTATAGAGAGAAAGAAATGATATTCACTCATGGGCAGTTATACGTTGCGTTGTCACAATGTGATTACAAACACAGAATCAAAATTCAATTTGATATTAATGAAAAGGTAAAAGCGAAAAGACATTGAATATATGGACATAGGTAATATGACAGAAGTGCATTGCGCGAGATGCGGATCACGCGGCATGGCAGCAGCAACAAGCCAGCATCTGACTGAGCAAACAGGAGGCAAAAAAAACTGTATTTGTATCCCATTGTATCACCATTTAAGAGGGGGTTTCAGAGGAGCGGCCGTGTCTACTTGGGGTGCGTTCAGCCCCCCTCTTCACAATGCGAGTGGTAGAGATATGAAGTGGCTGACGCGTAGCGCAGGCCGGGTTTAGTGGGTGGGCGAGCGAAACCCACTAGTTTTTAGTTAAGATAATTATTCCAAAGCTATGTACTTTTGATGTGATAGCTGGATTCCGCATTATGTTATGTTATGTTAGAAGAGAATATGGCTTCATTCATTCATCCTGTAGGCGTCTTCATCACCATCTCCAGGAGAGATGATTTACTTAGAGTCTGCACTGATTTTACAAAGTTAAACAAGATTGACATTAAGAACTAATATCCTCTTCAGCTCATATCACCCTTGTTGACCCATACTAGGCAATACAACATGCTATCTGAGAAGAGCATGCAGCCTCATTCAAATTTGATAAAATAATAAAAGGAATTCTGCATTTAGTACTTTAAAAGGACATTATGAATATTGGATCATGCTATATTGTTCCACTCATTTCTCAATAATATTCCTGAGATTTTATGTATCCATTTACCTATTTATTTTGGTTTATTTTCAATAAAATTTCTAATAATTTAAACCCTGTTGAGCAGGTCTTGACAATTACCTGTTTGCAAAAAATCTGAATGTTGTCATTTCTCAAAATTATTTGGTTTAATTATGGATTTGCCCAGGTTATAAACTGGGGTGCCATTCATTTATTGAAATAATTACATAAAAGTGTGGATTTGCAAACTACTGTAGATGATTTAACATTCATTTATGGTGTACTTTCTAATAGTAGCACTTATAATAGCATACAAGTTATGGTCACAGGTACAGAATATATGATAAATACAAAGGCATTAACAAAGGCATAATTCCATTTAATATTTAATAAAAAACACAAATCAGTTTACCTAATGTTCCCGTTATCCTTGTTGCCACACCACTTGTTTATAGTGCCTACTGTATATTAATTAAAAAGGACCACAAGTAAATTTGAATGGACTGTGATTGTACAAAAATGTTCATTCTTTCACAGCTGAACCTTTGCAGCAATGTGAATTGAAAGCAGAAGCTGGCTGGGAAGTTTTATCAAAATAATTTCAAGATTCTAGCAGAACCGGTGAAATCTGAGGAGCTCATCAATGAGGAATTGGCTACTCGGGCACAAAAAGCTACTTCAGATGGCCTATGACTAACATTTATTGCCTGCCTGATGTATTGAACAGTGTTGCCACTCAAGGACATTTAGAGATTTATGGAGCTAAATAAGGTATTTATTGCATTGATTCATATGCTAAAGCACAGTGAAAACTATCAATTGGTGTTCTTCCCCTATTCCTAGACATTCAACTCTGACATGTATCTTTTGTAAGTTATTTCTTCAGTATATTTCTGTGCCGTCCACACTACACCCATGCCATTATTTGAGTCAAGGACTCTGTAACGGTGGTGCAGGAACTCATAATGCACAATGGCATTTTTATTTTACAATACAAAGAGATTCCAGAGACAGTAAGTGGATACAATTTACTAAGGTACTGATTGATAATCATATAAATCATGGACAGCCTTTAGCTATGACTAAGCACATGCATCAACAACCATTAGTGAAGAAGAAGAAGAAGAAGAAGGACAAGAAGATGAAACAAACACTATTTCTGATCAGGATCAGGCCATTACTTAATCAGGGTGTAGACTACAGATGCTTCTTTTGACTGGATCATGCAACAGGAGTATGATGGAGCGCGTGGCTTTGACAATAGGAACAATGCTAAAGAAAGGCTTGTACAATTCTACACATTGACTGTAGATACATCTTCCTTGCCAAAATATCCTTCATACTGTACTTTCCAAAATCATGGACATCACACACAGTAGAAGCCAAATCCATAACACTTTTACCATCAAATAGTGTAGTTTAGCTACTGGAATGCTTTTCATATACTTAATGAAATAGATGCCTATAAGCTGACAAAGGATTGACAGGGACAGGGCTGGCATCAGGCTGATCCCAAATAGGGACCTTATCCATCACTGGCCACTAATGGACATATACAGTAAATGTGCATTGGGAATTAGATATCTACTCCATAAGCCAGTGTGGATAGAAAGGGACCATTAGGGGGCAAAGTTTAAGACATGCACACTGAAGGAAAGAGATTGATCAATAATGACAGGGATGAAAACAACAAAGACTCCTCCAGTTCATCTGTTGGCAGCAGACATACCCTGTCTGGTTTAAATGAAACTCTCTGTTGTTCAAAGAGAGTAGGCAACAAAGAATGTGCCATAGGCAGGGCATTTTCTTGGCAACAGAAGACATGCAAACAGAGATAAACCACCCAGCTACTAAAGAAGTATATGTGTGTAGATGACAACCATCAGAGTGAAGTAAGCTCTATTAAGCATAGAAAGTACCCCAAAAGAGAATTCTCTGTGAGCACCTCGATAACAGAGAGGCCAAGGAGGACTGGTAGTGAACCATATGGTGGGTGGCCTAAAAACATGACTGAATGCGTGATTCCAAAATGCACATCTGTTCTGGAAATTCAAAACATTTCAGATCGTGGTAACCTCTACAAAGTGACCTATGGTTGTGTTTATTACAGCAAAGTAAAAACTGAACATAACCTGATATGTTCTGAAAATTCAAAAAAACTGTTGGTTGTGGCAACAGAAAAGTTTCTTGTAATCGAACCCTGGTGCCTACAAACACATTTATTGATACAGTACATACTTGTTCAGAATTCAAAATCAAGTGTGTGTATTGTGTTTATTGATCACTGAATGTCACGAAGAACACCATAATAGGAAGAAAAAACAAAAAGAAGAGCAGCAACATCTGCTGAGCATCAAGTGCATCACAGAAGGTGATTAAGTGACAAAGTCAGAGAAAGAATAATCAGACGAGACCCTGAAGCACACAGACAAGTAAGAAGTAATCCTGAATACAGCCTGATATGTTCTGGATATCTGTATGTATAATATGTTCAGGAAACCTAATGGCCAATTTTCTGGTGGGCAGAAATGTTAACTGTAATAAAAGTCCCAGCAAGCCCATCCATTGATAATCCCCCAGGACATAAGGGCAGAGTGGTGGCTCTGAGGCTAAGGATCTGTGCTGGTATCCTGAAGGTTGCTGGTTCAAATCCCAGTCACTGCCAAAAGAGGTCCTACTCTGCTGGGCCCTTGAGCAAAACCCTTAACCTTCAATTGCTCCAGGGGCGCTGTACAATGTCTGACCCCAAGGGGTTTGCGAAAACTAACAAATTCCTAATACGAGAAATTGTATAAGGTGAAATAAAGAACAAAAAAAAAAAATATGTGTTCAGAATTCATAATCAAGTATTGTGTTTGTTGATCACCAAATGGCAGAAAGGAAAAGAAGAGCGGTGACATCTGCTGAAATATTACATCGGCGATGTGTTAAATGTCAAGCTGTGTTTTTCAAGTTGAAAATTAAAGAATGTGTTGCCAAAAATGAAAAAGTCCCCTTGCTGTACATGAGTGACCACAAGTAAAAAAATACATTTTGACTCCTACAGTAATTGAAAGAAGTAAATATTTAGAAAATATGACCAGTATCAACAGCTCCTAATCTTTAACTTGGTTTTTATTTGCATTATATTTTAAGATTGTGGATCCACATGTACCACTAGTATAAACATATTATAACAGAACAACAACGCCCTTTAAACATACACAAGAATTACAAAAAAAGAAGAACATTTCTAGCTGGTGCGCTTAGGGGGCCGCGTAAGGACCCAAACTGTAGTGTAAAATCGCTTGCCAGAAGGGAATGGCGGGGTACTAACCTCTCTCTCTTTGTTCCTGCAGAAAGAAAGACGCACTGCCACCATGAATCTGCCACGACTCCCTGACCACGCATTACCACCTCCGTCTTCCCTCTGTCGACCTCTGATGATGTCAGCACTCCCAGCATCCATCTTGGTTCCTTCCCAGCACTCTTCTCTATCTACTTCCGGTCCCTCACCATAAATGCTCCCCACTCCACCATTTTGACTGTCTGTTGTATATGGAAACGCTTACACTGACTAACTGTGCACCTATTTCTTACAGTATACTGGGCCGGAAAACCCCAAACCTTGATGACTTGTGTGTCTTTCTTTTACACTGGCTAAAGATAAAAGAGCTGTCAGAGTGAGACATTATGAAGGTGCATTGCTGTAGCTATGAAGTTCTTGACATGCTTCTGCTAAATAATTTATTGGCTAAAAGTACTTTGCGCTGGTGTTAGAACATGTAAAGGATGACATTTCCCACATTAAAGGAACACAGTCTCTAAGGGAAAAGAGTCTGCTCTACCCTTCCTCATATAGTTCCTCTGTGTTACTAGACCTGTCCGGCCTATCATTGTTGTGGACCCCCCCAAGTACTTTTAGTAGGCTTTCAGTAGCACAGACAGAGTTACAGGGGGCCACAAGAAGTTACACTTTCCCTGTGAAGTTGCAAAAGACACAACAAACAGCAAACGCAAGCTCTGAAAAACCACACCACATCACAAGCGATAAAGACTAAAAAGTATCGTCCACCGCAAGCAAAGTTCTCAACGTGTCCCGAGTCACTCCACGTAGCATTTTACTTCTTCCTCCAGGCTTTGCATTATTTTATTTTTTTGCTTGTTTTTCCTGAGTGCAAAGATAGTTTAGAACTGAAAATAGCTTCTAAACATTCAGCCAAAGTATTGCTTTCTTGTGGTTAATTGTTATTGTGCAACAAGATCAGCAATCAGTCTGTCAGGCAGACCTCAAGCTATTAAAAGCTTTTGCCTAAAATGAAAGCAAGAGAGCCTTGAGTCATAGCATAACACATAAAGCCTCCTCCCTCACCCACGGCAGTGTATCAGAGCACACAAAAAAACAACTGAAATGGCACATGAATGTTTAAAAAAGAAAAACAAAACACCAAATGAAAAAGCTTCTGAAAAGCAAAAATCTAAACCTTAAGAATCTCTAGAGGACTTTGAAGATCCTATTCTTTATTCTGTGTTTGTTTGTCTCCTTGGTATTGTGTCTGTTTTTTTATGCTGACATACAGTATATAATACTCTCAAATGTTTTTCAACTAATTTAGGGTCATAGTAGTCTGGCGACAGCCCCTTAAAACTGTGTAGTGAATAGCAGCAAACCCACAGGGCTTCTTCCTAGAACAGCTGCCCTCAGTTCCTCCAGTCTGTGCGCTTAAAACCGCTGCACATCTTCCTTCTTCGCTACCACAGGGCATGTTCAGTCACACAATCACTTACTGCCTATTTAGACAATTTAAAATCCCCAAATAAATGAATAGACATACTTCCTTTGAAAGGCTCTTTTACACAAGCCCAATCAAAAATACTTTACAAAACAAATAATGAGATTATATTTGTAAGATAAAAAGCAGTGCATATTATAAACAGTAGATTAGAGTACAACAGAAATCAAATAATGACTGCCTTGCGCAAACAGTCCAGTGTTGACGTACATACACAGTTTGTGTAGAATGGAGCCTTCATAGTGGTTTTTTATCTGACTGCTCAAATATATAAAGTCTTTCTGTCACCCTATAATAACAACATTTGAAATAGGAGTCAGATTAATTATCTTTACCAGCATAGCTCTGGGTACAAATATATTGTAGAATATAAAGCATATTTGTAAATATTTGTCCAACAATAAAAAGTGAATTGTTTGCTTTAGAAGCATTATTGGGTAATTGCTTTTTCTCATTCCCATTTTTATATTGAGACTTTTAAATCCTTTCCCAACTATCCCAGTATTTTTGTATCATTTACAGTAGTTTGTATCAGATTTATCCACTAATCCATTCTCTACACCTCTGCTATTATGTGCTGTAGGAAATGGTGAGGATAAATAATGCTCAGAGCTTCACTGAGGTCTGTGTATTTTATAAATCTTGAACATGTATAAATAACCAGTGTGAGGGACGGATCAGCGTCGCAGCAGGGGTAGACCCTGCCTCTTTGCCTGGCCTTAAAAAAGGAAGGTCGGTGAGGGAGCTGCAATACTCCCCTTCCATGCCAGGATGTGGTTATGGTAGGATGCTGCAGCAGCAGCTACACTGGGGCCAGCCTCCCAACAGCCATGGAAGAACACACTGGATGGGCTTGGATGTCTGGAAGGACAGGACAATGGGTGACTGCCTGCTATGTGCAGACTGTCCCAATGTACTCTAGGTGGCAGTATGCCATCTGACAAGCCCTGGTATGGATGCCTGCAGGAGAGCATTGGGTTATGGTCCCATGGGGCTGCCCTGTCGGGTTTTTTGGGGGGCCACCAGGGAAAGTTGTCAGATATTGATGTCACAAGGACAACTGTGGACTTGTCTGATTGGGAAGTGCTTCCTAGGGACAATCGATTGAACACCAGATGTACTCTCTTGCTGGGCTTTAGTACAGTGGCGGCTGGGTGGTCTCATAGTCTTGGAACCCCTGCAGATTTTGTTTTTTTTTCTCCAACCCTGTGGAGTTTTGTTTTTTTTATTCTTCTGTCCTTCTGGCCGCTGGACCTTACTTTCTTCTTTGTTATTTAGTATTGCCTAATCTTATTTTTTATATTATTATTTTTTCTTCATCTTGTTAAGCACTTTGAGCTATATCATTTGTATGAAAATGTGCTATATATATATATACTGTACAGTAAATGTTGTTGTAGGGTGTTGTACTGTAGTATGCTATTATTGATGCAGTGAGAAGTCAAGCAAAATGACACCTTTTATTGGCTAACTAGAAAGACTACAATATGCAAGCTTGAGTTGAAGCTGTGAGAGAGGATAGACAACATTGACTGGAAAGAGTGGAGGAAAACACAAAGAAAAGTAAAAGGAAATGTTTTGCTTGAGCTGGGCAATGGGAAAAGGAAGCTTGTAAAGGGTATACTGTTTGTGTAAATAAAAGCCTTTCATTGACCGGGATTGTGTGTGGTATTTGTGTCTGGGCTTTGAGACTTAGTGGTGCCACCTATATACTAATGAAATATTCTTTTTAATTTACAAAACATATTTCATTTTTACTTCATCTTATTTTTATCATTATATTACACTGTTTACTTTTAATTTTAATCATCATAGTAAATCAATATTTTCTTAAAGTTTTAAAGAGTAATATACACCCTGGCATCTGAGACCCCACAGCCTCACTGGAGCACTCTTGACCTGCTCAGCTGTGGGACATTCAGATTTCCATAATGTTCTACCTTTCAGACTTTGGAATGCTCTGATCACATCCAGAGAAAGTAACAGCTGGCATATTGAAAGCACCTCAACTAAGGTTGGCAGCATGCACTGAAAGCGCGTTGCCGCACCCAAGACGGCTGTGCTAATTACTTTTGACTTTTATCATGGCAGAAACTGATTATAAATTGTACAGAATAATTCTTTATTGTAAGATAACTACAGTATAACATATTATTTGTGTCATTGTTTTTTGTTGCTGTTGTGGTTACTTTGTCACTGTTGTGGCTTTAAGGTGGCACTGGCACTTTGCACAGTGTGATTCTGACTAATGAACATGGTCTAATTATGAAGCAACATTACCCACTGGGCATATTTATATCACCTGGTGATACCCAGATAGACTCTGACCCTTTGCAATCCTGTATGGCATTAGGCCCTTGAACTAATTCAGCAAATGAATGAAGTAATGAATGTTTATCTTAGATATTTTATAGTATTCAAACCGCATGTGAACTGCAAAGAGTCAATGGCTTCCTTAGTAACAAAATTCCAGAATCAGACTTTCTTTATCAGCTGATGCTCATATGAAAATGAGAGTACGTTACAGTAAGGTCAGTGTTGATCACATCCTGTATTAAAAGTCACTCTTTATATTTAGCTGCACTTAGACAGACAAAGGGACAGATACTATAGATTATTTTTATATACTTCACATATTCATTTCTTTATTTGCCAAAGACTTGTATTCTTTTGGCAATGTGTCTTTAAGATGAACCTCTATTCAAATCATATTAAGAGATGTGAATATCTACCTGCATGCTAATAAACAAATTGGGTGCCGTTGGAGCCTGGCCAGTGCTTGTTCGCTTTGCTTCTGCTTATCATCCATCTGGAACACCAGTTTAGCCTGATCATGCAAATGAAACATTTCAATTGAAAACTGGAAGTTTCCTTTCTTTATAGGTCCCTAAAACACTTGTCCATACGATTTATGGCACTGTATGTTTTTAATGTACTGCACTCATGTATATGACTTCAATCAACAAAACCCTATAAACTTAATAACATATATCAAGGGGTACTCAGCTCCAGTCCTTGAGGTCTGCAGTGGCTGCAGGTTTTTGCTTTAACCAAATGTTTAATTAGAACCTGTTCATTTACACCAAAGCAATATGTGTTTTGGGCTTAATTTTAGTTAAATATGTTTATCTATCTATCTATCTATCTATCTATCTATCTATCTATCTATCTATCTATCTATCTATCTATCTATCTATCTATCTATCTATCTATCTATTTCAATTCAGAACCCTTACTTGCTTATTTTAGTTTTAAACAGCTGCATTTAAGTTTTAATTGTTGCCCGTTTTCTTAACCAGACATCAGTTAACAATGAGGTGCAAATGACAAAAGAATCACCAGCTCTCCGGCTAACCTGCTTCCATTTAAACCTGTGCATATTGTATGTACCTGTGTTAATAAAATGTTTTAAAATAAGAGAAAAGCATGGCGTCGCCAGGAATAGATTTTAGGATAGGCATGTGTAAAAATGGGTCATCTAGTTTTTAGAAGGATATAAAAGGGCACTTTTCCAAAAAATACATCTATTCATACTGTGGTGGATTCACATAACTGAATTATCAGGACCAGATTAGACAGGAGTCCCTGTGGACTATGAAGTTTGCTGATGACACTGTGATCTGTAGCAAGAGTAGGGAGCAGGTCAAGGAGACCCTGGGGAGGTGGAGATATGCTCTGGAGAGGAGAGAAATGAAGGTCAGTAGGAACAAGACAGAATACATGTGTGTAAATGAGAGGGAGGTCAGTGGAATGGTGAGGATGCAAGGAATAAAGTTGGTGAAGGTGGATGAGTTTAAAAACTTGGGATCAACAGTACAGAGTGACGGGGATTGTGGAAGAGATGTGAAAAAGGGAGTGCAAGCAGGGTGGAATGGGTGGAGAAGAGTGTCAGGAGTAATTTGTGACAGATAAGTATTAGCAAGAGTGAAAGGGAAGGTCTACAGGACGGTAGTGAGAACAGCTATGTTATATAGTTTGGAGACGGTGACACTGACCAGAAAGGCAGGTGACAGAGCTAGAGATGCTAAGATTTGCATTGGGTGTGATGAGGATGGATAGGATTAGAGATGAGTACATTAGAGGGTCAGCTCAAGTTGGACAGTTGGGAGACAGTCAGAGAGGTGAGATTCTGTTGGTTTGGACATGTGCAGAGGAGAGATGCTGAGTATATTGGGGGAAGGATGCTAAGGATAGCGCTGCCAGGGAAGAGGAAAAGGGGAAAGCCTAAGAGAAGTTTTATGGATGTGGTGAGAGAGGACATGCAGGTGATGGGTGTAACAGAACAAGATGTAGAGAACAAAAGTTATGGAAGAAGATGATCCACTGAGCTGACCCCTAATGGGAGTGGTCAAAAGAAGAAGAAGAACAGGACCATGAAAAAGCTGAGCAAAAATGATCAAGGCAATCAAACATTGTTGTGCCACGGCAGACACACACGCACAAAATCAGTTCCTACCTGACCTGTAAAGTTTAATGCCAGACAACAGCATTGGGGCCTTAAATTGAACTGGTCAATGATTTTGTCACAATCTAGATTTTCAGTAAGATTGTGTTCAAATGATAAGATAGTCAAGTTGCTGAGATGAACAGATGACATTGATGAGCTCAAACGTGTCTTGATCTGATCTACGGATGAAAAAACTCCCTCAACACAAAGTTGTACTTGGAAGTGTGACCATTACTCATAACAAAGCATTGACGTTAGGGAAAATATGCACAGGGCAGTTGTCAAACACCTCCAAAAGAGATGACAATTTTTGCTGTATTGTTGCCACTTTTCTGTTAATTTGTTGGACAAACACTGTGCATTCTGCATCCTAGGTATTTATTGCACAAATCTAAACAAGAATTTTTGAAAAATCTTGATATTTCCATTTGTTTTGTCATGTCAGAAAAATCCCTCAAAATAAACTCTTAGTGTTTGTTGAAAATACTCGATTAAGCAACTAAGATTCTGTTCACTGTCTAATGACTACATCCAATCGGGTTACACATACACCGTAACACTGTCCTATTTATGTATGTATGTATGTATGTATTTATTTAGTGAAAATTCAATAAACCAATGGGATTTGACATACCACTTGAAAACCAAAGGAAAGATAAAATTGCAAATACCGAATCAATTACAAAATTGAACAGAATATTTAATTTATATTTCTGTTCCTTTTTTGTCTGGGCTGCAGGAAGGGATCACCAAGGACCTTCCAAGTCACAATCAATACACAACTCCAATCCCAGTGATCACTCTAGTCCTGTTCCCCTTACCCTTATTCAGGCTGCTCAAAGGGACCACTGGAGCCTAAAGCAAAAACACATCAAAAGTCCCAGTCCTTTTCCCTTTCATCTGTGTTCACGCTGCTCTTGTGTGAAGAAAATAACTAAAAAAAACTAATGTCCAGATCACCAAGTTTGCCACGGATCATTTAAATATGGCGAGCTACACATCTAAAGATTCATGAATTCCAGGAATCAGGGATTGATATTCAGTATTTATAACAATTCTGTTACTTAATCCAATGCTTTGTTGCCTTGTTCTCAGACACTTTCTGATCTGTAATGCTTTGACCCTGCAATTGTTACAAGTAATTAAGTATTCAGACACTGATCTGTTCAATTTACAATATGCCTACTTTAAACTCTCTTTAAACCTCATTACCTATGTCATCTTAGAAAGGCCAATGGTATTATTATTAGATATAAGCCATCCCGCACAACCTTTCCCCCGTCTCCTATTCTGGCAGATGGTCAAGGACCAGTAGGATTCCCACCACTAGATCAGAGACAACATTTATTCACAGGCTAGGAGGCTTTCAGCAACCACTTACAATAACAACTACAGGAGAGCATATTGAATGTATTGTAAGATTTACTGTATAGAGTTGTATTTAATACACTGTGGGAGTTCCATTGATCTTTTTTGTTTGTATTATACTACAGTACGGTCACAAATGAGAGGCATGTAAGTAAATATTTACTTGTACTACAGGTATGTACACATGGCAAAATCATGATCTTGGCTACTTGTGCTTATTTATTAGACACTGCTTAAAATATTGATTGAGCCATATATTTCCCAGATTTCATAAATCAGAGCAGCCAGAACATTTCCTAGCTGTGTAACAGGTGACAATTCATCAAATAAAAGTTCATTCAAAGCCAAATTAAAGCCACCGATTGATATCTGTACAGTATTTTCCATTTACATACATTTAATTTAATGTGCCACAAATCTGTTCAAGGCTGTATGCTGTCCAAGTACGGCTGTTAAAAATTCAACAGATTCCAGATTATCTGCCAATCTACCTAGTTTGGAATCATCTGCAAAGTTAAAACAGCTTGTTGTTTAGATTCCTGTCCAGGTCATTTCTTTTACGTGAATACCAGTTCATATTTATGCCTCTTTTTTATGTCTTTTCTGTTTAATTTAAAGAGCTTTTCTATGTGCCAATGATTCACACCATTAAAACCACCTGCCTAGCATTGTGATGGACCCCCTTGTGTCACCACAACAGCTGTGACCAGTCAAGGCAAGGACTCCACAAGTCCTCAAAAGTTGTCCTGTGGTATCTGGCACCAAGACGTTAGCAGCGGATCCATTAAATTCTGTAAGGAGGGAGGTGGGGCCTCCATGGATCGGACTTGTTTTTTCCTGAACATCCCACAGATGCTTAATCAGATTAAGATCAGGGGAGTGTGAAAGCCAAGTTAACACCTTGAACTCTGCTATGTTCCTCAAATTATTTCTGACCAACTTTTGCAGTGTGCCAGGGTGCATTTCACTGCTGAAAGAGGCCACTGCCGTTAGGGAATACCATTGCCATGAAACGGTGTGCTGACTTGTGACAGTTTAAAATAAAATACAATAGAAATGAACCACAGTCTGATCGCAGAATTGCTTTACAAAGAGCAAAAAATAAAATGAGTATATGACATAAATCAAATTATCTGTCAAAACTAAACACAGTGAAAGGAAGTAACTAAATATAACATAATAAAGAAAACATTACAATCCTAACTTTGTTATGCGACCCAGAGATACGTGCTCCATCCCAACTGCTGCCCTCTTATCCTTGCACTTACTTGGCTGGAAAGGAGACAAACTTACACCTGGGACTCTGGTCAGACTTTACTCAGAGCTGACTGCTACTCGGCTCCTCCTTGTCCACCTTTCCCTTAAATTCAGGACCCCACACGGCAACCACTGAAGGAGTGGGTTTAGATACTTTATTCATTCATTATTTTCTTTAACACTCTTAATTTTCTCGTTGTGTGCCAAAAGCAGAAATAAACAAATGAAGGTGACAAATCACCATACAAACCCAGATGCCTCAGCGGCTGGCCAACACATGACATGCATGTCAGCTTTCAGTCTCTTAAGGTCACATTGCTGCCTCGCAGCATAGGTCTACTTGGCCACTGTCTTCTTCCTCTCCTCTGCTGCTTATCCTGCTTTTTAAGCTTGTTGGGTCCAAGGTGAACACCCCTAGGCCCTCCCTGTCTAATGTCATTTTGACTGCTCATTCCAGTACACATGTGATGAGGTTCGACACAAGCATCAATTAAAGCAAGTCTCTGACTGTTTATAGATTATTTTAGCCATGGTTTAGGGTAGTTCAAACACTGACATCGGAGGTACGAGGGAGTGAGGCCACTGTAGGCTGACTGTTGTGCAACCTGAGACACAAGAAAGAAAGAGGCAGTAGCAAGGAAAGTTTTATTAAAGTGCCTTGGAGTCTGCCGGTGTCAGCCCATGAGTCTCCCCCAGCTCTGCTCCGTCCATCTAGTAAGCGAAAAGGTAAACCTCTCTTCACAGGGCCCTTTCCAGCTTTATCAATGAGTAGAAGCTGTAGAAGCTGGAAAGGGCCCTGTGAAGAGAGGTTTACCTTTTCGCTTACTAGATGGACGGAGCAGAGCTGGGGGAGACTCATGGGCTGACATGTGCACTGCCTCTCACACTACATGATGCACTTTAAAAAAACAAGCTTGAAAAACATCTCATTTAAGCAAATTCAGCTGAATTTCCACCTGGGATCAAACTGTCAAATTAACGAAGCGAGCAGCAGGACCCCAATCGTTTCCTATCTTACACTACAAAAGAAGAAGTGGTGCTTTTGAACTCTGTCTTATGAAATCTGGATGCTGAACACAGCATTGTGGACCTTTCTTTTAAAAATAAAATTGTTTAAATCTATGAAGACTATTACAGCAGAAGCACTGCGTGATAAACTCATAGTTTCAGTGGAAAACTATGCTTGTAACTTTAACATTGCATACCTCAGGAAATAGTCTTTTTCACCCAAATTACCTGTTGTTTGAAGATTCCTCTGAATAACACTTCACAGACCCAAAATCAGCTGAAGTGTCAAGCTGACACAAGCTTCTGGGAGGCTTTCTGTAAAAAGTGTAGATTTAAAATATTAGATACTAGCATCTGTTGGAGTCTGAATCACTATACATCACTATAGTCTTCCGCTAACAGAAAGCACTTGTGCCACGCTTATGTCAAAGTTAAGATTGTACAATAGATGTATTATCTGGACACCTTTGCCAGAAGTACTGTTTATACAGTATGCTGCGTAAAACCCTGAAAACAGCCAAGGAGAGGATATTCTTGTTTCTCCTGCGGGGCATGGGTAGTTTATTTGGACAAAAAGATTTCATAGTACATAAAGTACAGATTATTATATACTTTGTTAAATTAAATTTTAAAAATCATCCATTATCTTTTGATTCCACTTATTCTGTAATTTTTTTTTTATAGATAGACTATTTCTGGAGCTTTTCATTCATTTACTTACCAGGGCTTGAAGTCTGCCAGTACTGTTTTCGAGTGTATCAACGCAGATCATGCTTATCCAAACCCCCCAATCCAGTTCTCTGCCTGACACTTTGTGTATTATGCCTCTTGAAACTTCAAGTTGGACCTCAAAAAATGCTCTTGAATGAAGGTTAGTGGATTGCGGAGCTCGAAGTTTCCACTTACATTGGGTACCGCCACTTATGTGTATCTACTTTCTGCATTTTTAATTTACTTATGATAAAAGTCCATTAGAGCACACAGTGATACAGTGTTAACGTTCAACGCATGCAGCTCCAGAAGCCTGTTTGAATCCTGGCCTGGTAACTGACTGCAAGTTCTCTCTGGTTTTGTTCCTGATGTAGCGATTCCAGTTTTCTTCATTCTTCTAAAATAATACAGGATATGTACTGGAATGGTAAATTTTCCCAATATGAATGAGTGTGGGTGAGTCCATGAGTGTGTCCTGCAATAGACTGGTGCATTGTTCAGCGTTATATTATGCTCAGTACTCTTAAATTGGGCTTCTAGGATTCCTGATCTGGTAAAGGGGGGTTAGAAGATGAGCAATCCAGTTATGACAAGTGGCAGCAAATAGTGCAGAGAGTAATATTCTGACAAGGCTAGATAAAGACACCCACAGGCCCTGGGTGACTTAATAAGTAAAGCTTCTTAGCAGAGAGGTGATCATACTTGAAAAAATACAGCATATAGACACCTTCCATTTAATGTGCATGGAGACTCTACTCCAGAGGAGACTCAAGCATTGAAGTGGGGTGGGGGGTTTCTCCCTTGATGATTTCAGCGCACGGACACCTGATTGTTGAGTGGTGGGGGTCCCCCTGAGTGATTTCAGTGTGAACATCTGATCATTTTGTCCACCATTGAGGGTCACCCTTGTTTATTTTGCAGTGTGGAAGGCAAAATTGTGAGTTGTAAAAAGACCCTTGCTGTCATAGGCCCCTTGGGCATGCACCCAGAATGCCCTGATGGTAGATGCAACCATGTATTCTGATATGCAAATACACAATTGTCTGAGAGGTCTGAGGATCGTTACACCATTAACACTTTATTAGCCACAATGTAGCATAAGACCATTAGAAAGTAAAGGTTTCTGGTAGAAAATATAGAAAAAATGTGCAAAATACAATAGAATCCCTAATTTTTGAACCAGAACCATCAATGATTTTAACAATGACAATTTAGAAATTAGGATATTTTGTTGTTATGATACTGTGCACTTAAAGTATTATTTCTGAAGTGGTTTAACTTTTGTCCTTATTTTTATGTTCTGCTGTGTTTAATAGTTAACTCAGTCAAATCCTTTCGACCCACAATTTTTAATAAGAGTGTTTTCTCACATAAAAGAAACATCAGAGTCTTTATTGTATATAGTTTATGTTTAAATTGTTAAATGTCTAAAAGCATGGATTTTCAATTGCCAACATATTGCTGTTAATAACTGCTTTAGCAAGGAAGGAAAATGTATGCATTGTCAGACATGTGTGCTATGGAAGCATCTTCAAGGTTCTACAGAGATAGGAAACAGGAGAAAGGAGAGTGATATGACACAGTTGTTAACATCTGTTTCCTCTTTGCCCTTCAAACTAATGACAACTTTAAGGAAGGCCTGCGTCATTATTTCTTCCCCTGTCATAAAAATTTCACCTCTTCTGCCCAATTATTTAAGAATCTGACAAACCAGTAGTGGATGTTAAATTCAGAACCCTGGACTGAAGAAATGGACTCCATTCTTCAAAATATCTCCCTTAATGATTGTTACAGGCATTGGATTGACCAATACCGTGACCTTGTCATGGATACAACTTTCCTCTATCTTCAAAGAAGGCAGTCACAGAGCCCAGATGAGAATGTAGAACATTTCTTTATTTGCACAGTGTTATGCACAAATGCCAGTCGATGTAGTGAGACAACTAACTTCAACAATTCAACTCCTTTTATACTTTTTTCTCATTACCATCATCTTATCAAATACATCACGTCATCAGACTCTTAATAGGCAGAACTTTATCACCTGCTTCAATAACCCAACGGCACCATTCATTTCTGACGCATGTGGATTCTCCCATTACTCTGAACACAGCTTCATTAAGAGGGATGCTTTGCAGATTGTCCTGTTGATCTTAGCATTGATTCATAGTAGGGGTGTATGGGCTTTCCCATCAGTTTATCCTCACTTTCTGGAGGGGTGTTTGTTACTCATTTAACTCATTCTAAGCTTGGAAAATGAAGTTGGTATTTTCTCTAAGATGAGGCAGAAACCTAGTATGCTTTCAGCTTTAAGTTACATTTATTTAACCCTTGAATTACATTCAATCCTTTTCCTTATGTTTAATAATTCATTCTGTTATGACTTCATATATAAAAACTTGCTGGATTTTTGCTAGTTTGTAAAAGATTATTATATATTAGCTAAATATGTCATAATCTTTCATTTAGGCCTTTTTTTTCTTTTTAGTGACAACATTAAATGGACCCCAAACCTTTTAAGTTGTCATGTCTTATCACTCCACAGTATGTGACACAGGTCTGCAAAATTAAAGTCATATAAATTGTTTAAAAGTGAAGATATTTTTTATTTGCATTCATGAACACAATAAATATATATATTTAGAGTGTTTTCATCACATCATATTTAAGTATAAAATTGAAAAGAAATTTAATTGAATGTAATAAAAAAATAATAATGTAATAATGTGGCGCAGTGGTAGCACTGCTGCCTCGCAGTTAGGAGACCCGGGTTCGCTTCCCGGGTCCTCCCTGCGTGGAGTTTGCATGTTCTCCCGTGTCTGCGTGGGTTTCCTCCGGGTGCTCCGGTTTCCTCCCACAATCCAAAGACATGCAGGTTAGGTGGATGGGCGATTCTAAATTGGCCCTAGTGTGTGCTTGGTGTGTGGGTGTGTTTGTGTGTGTCCTGCGGTGGGTTGGCACCCTGCCCAGGATTGGTTCCTGCCTTGTGCCCTGTGTTGGCTGGGATTGGCTCCAGCAGACCCCCGTGACCCTGTATTCGGATTCAGCGGGTTAGACAATGGATGGATGGATGGATGGTAATAAATCAGTCAATTTATTAATGTATACAATATTGTTCTAAATCAATTTAACATGAAAATAGTCAATGCAATATTTTTAGACATTTATGTATAGAAAACAACAACACATATTCATTGACTTAACTATAGCTTCTCTAGTTTTTGTCACGTCTTACTTTTTTGGTCCAGATTGTCATTTAGTGGCATGTTGTTTGTACAATTTTTCTGGTGTGTCCCAATGTATTATCCAAGAATAGTTTGCCATCTTATTGACATCTCAGCATCCCTGGTACCTTCATTCCATGTTCTTGATCTCCTGATGGAATCTTTCACCCTGCTCTTTACTCACTGCTCCAAGATTTTCAGAGAAAAATTCCAAATGCAAATCCAAAAAAAGTGGACTTTGAGACTAATGTTGCAATCCAATTCCTTAAACTTAACTAAATTTTATTCCACAGTTTGTTTATAGTTTAGATCTTTTTTGTTACCTAAAAACTTAGAAATGGCTTCTTTGAATGGTACATTCAGCAAGCCTTTTGCGCCTTCAAATTCTGTGTCAGAAATCCATTTTCTAATATGAGGTCCAGCAGAAATGCCGTATTTCAATTTAGCACCTGTGAAAACCAGAAACCTTTGGTTGAAATACATAAAGCAGGCTCCATCTTTTTGAAAGGGCTCTGTCAAACTATTTAATTAAACCAAGCTTAACATAAAGTGGCGGTAGCAGCATTTTATTTGCATCCACCAAGCTGGGGCTGATGATGTTTTTTACACCAAGCTGTAGTAGTTTTCTAACAGGTCATTCCCTCTGAACCCACTGTCAATTCTTGACTCTGCCATCCCACTCTAAATTAAAAATTGTGAATTTTGTATGCCCTGACTGCTGAATGCTCATCATCATGTTCAATTCCAGCTATATTCTGACCTTATTATTAAATAAAATAATTGTTTTGGTTTAAACATAGATTTCAATATTACAAAATATTACATTGAAGCATATCATCATTTAAGTATTGATATTTAATGAATTATAGTGTGAAAACAAAAAACTATAATTGACAGCTAAAAAATGTGTTTTAACAGAAAATGTGACATGGTGGAGAAAAATGCAGCACTCAAAAATATATACTGTAAAAATCATATGAAATAATAATAAAAAAAAAAATTTCAGTTCATACCTGTGCATATTAGGAAGGGACTCCTAGAGTGATATAGCACGTTGTCTGGAGTCATTTCCTTCCTTGCACCTGTGATAAAAGGTCTACAGCGAAGTGCAATTTTGAATAAATAATTGAGTCCCAGAGCATGCAGGCGCCAAATGGGTGTGGGTGCACATGTGAACATACATATGCCACTCCAAAGGTGATTGAGTACTTGGCTGATCATGCATCCACGTGCAAATGATAGCAGGTCTGTCAGGTGCCTCATTCATACCTCACAATAGGTGGGGATAGAACCTGAACTCAAACAGGTAATTTAAAATGAGCCTGCATGGTAGAAATGGGAGAACAAAAAAAAGTAGAATCAATAACATGAGACAGAGAGCTCTGAATGATCACAGTACTGGACACCATAGCAGAGCCAGATTGAGATTGAGGAGGCAGAGGGATTGGTAGCCCCGAGGAAGAGCAAAAGATCAGCTCTCTAGGTGCAGATTGTTACCCACTGATTTAATGTAGGAGCAGGTATGATGGTGGTGGAGACCTCTTTAGGGATCTGAGGGATGCCTGGAGAGTGAGAAGGAATACAGGAGGACAGCAGACTCTGAGCCATCTGGCAAATGCTGATGGAGGCAGCGAACATGGGTGTTGGAGAAAAGGACCACAGTTGCTGCTGCTGTCTCTACTGGTTGAGTCACCCATAAGGTGAGCTGGGGACACAGGAGAGAGGAAGTTATGCTGGGCTCAGATGAAGGGAGAAAAATCAAGAACTCAGTGACTGTTGTTTTGCTTTGGCTTTATCTGTGGATTATTTATTTGTTTTTTAACTCAAGGAGTATTCAGATTTTATTGGATTATTTATTTATGGAAGATCATTTTTGCACTGCACTTTTGAACACTTTGTTTTTTAATAAAAACATTTGAAGCACTTTGCAGGAACTCCTTGCTGACTATGTGTGTCCTCATTTGCCCAGCTCATCTCAGTTTATGACTATCGATGGTTCTGTGTTCAAGAGGCTCCTAGATGCAACCAGGGAGCATGGAGCTGACCTGGACCATCCGAGCATCGAATACTGCTGGCAAGGACTCTGGGTCCCTTAATACTGAACGGAATAAGCAGAATAATAAGCAGGATAGATGAACTATTGCAAGTGTTAATAAAGGGCTGATCTGAAAAGATAGCTATTATCCTTGGCAGAAAATATCAAAGTGGTCTATAAAGATGGAAAGCAAAAATTCTAGAAAAGTAGCTGAAAAGGCTAAGTGAGAGTAGTTTTCAAGTGGTATGATAAATATTCACACATCTCCTTTATTATAACAAAAGGCATTGACTTAAGCATTCCTTAAAAGCTGTTTTATATCAAATGATTCTACTTTGTTCCATGTATTCTCATGTCTAAAAAAACTCTAAAACATCAGGTGGATATATCAATAACTTTGTATATACATCCAAGAGAAGTTCCTCTGTGGAAGCCTTCCAAGGGTTGATGCTTTCATATCAGACTGGCCAGCAGGGACTATAATGACACTGGCAAATTTTTAATTAAAAATTATATCCAGATCCACTGTAGCTCCATAATGTCCTAATCTGTGGAGTCCTGGAAAATATTCATTATTGTCTATAGCTGCAAGATGAAACCACATAGTGTAGGTCACATCACTTTATTCAAACTTTATTAGATTTATTGGACATGCTTCTTCGTAGTCTTCAGCTTACTTAGATCCGGTTGTAATATGCTGCCTCTGAAAATGGTGGTTGGATGTTTATGTTATTAACTCTTTACAAAAACTAGAGTCGTTGTAAAACAGAAGTTACCATGAATGTATATTACTTTAAGTACTTGTATTATGCAATAACATGGATGTTTTATTTATAGATCTGTAGTCTGACCAGAGTAATTTCTCTGCTAATGTAACAACGTAGGCAGTACTCCCTGCATCACCTGCCTGGAGCAGCTGTAGGCTATGTAGTATATGACTCCATTGACTCCAGTCAAGATAGTTCCTCATTGAAAGGGCTCTCTGTGACACAGCATTTACTCCCAGTGGAACAGCTACATGCTCAGTCCACAATGACACACTAGGTGTGGGAAGAGTAAACTCCAAATTGGCTAGAAAGGCGGAGAAGGCTTCAACAAGTTGAAATTTCATTGGTCGTCGTCTCACAGCAGGCCACTGGGTATTGTTTTTCTAGCTTGCCAAAGACCCTACTTTTGCTGATGTGCATTTTCATACTAAACTGATACACTTAAAGACGTCTTTGTACTATGAATGATGTTACCCATCCCAAAAGCCCTGCAGCAATTAGCATGTTGCAATGGGGTAAAGGAATGTAAATTCTGTCAGACTCTCATGGCATTACATTATACCACAGGCAGGTGATCAGTTGCTCTGTGTTGAAAGCGGGGCTGCAGAGAGTTTTGGTAGCTGCATTTATACCTGAATTAACTTATTTAGGATCCAGTTGGCTCAACGTGAAATGGGAGGCCCTGGAACAGGTGCCCTATGCTTAGTCACCATCTTAATTAACTTTCCTAATAGCCGGAAAAACACATCCAGTGGCTTCACCATACTGCAGAGAAAATTAAATGTACGTTGTTACCTGGAATGTACAGACTTAAATAGTCAATCAAACATTAAACATACCTGAAAGATGCACCACTCAAGTTGTCCATGAACCAAGGAAGTATAAAATCGACAGTGTAACATTATCTGTAGCTCAACAAGCTGAAAAGGGGCAACCTGGCTAGGAGGGGGTTGTCTGGAAGTGAAAGCCAGAAAATGAAAGACAAATCCATGGAGTGAGTATCACTATCAAGAATGAACTTACCGATCCTGTTTTTCAAACTTTCAAGCTACTGTCCTTTTCGCATGTGCTCCTACTTTTGACACTCCAAGAGGAAATAAAAAAAAAAAGGAAAAAACTTCTATTCAGATTTAGAGAAGATCCTGTCAAGAACTTCCAGTGAAGATATCATTATATTACTAGAAGATTTCTGTAGGCTGAAATTACCAGCGATGACCAGGAACTATCAGCAAAGCAGTTGTAGATTATGTGGCAGACAGCCAGGGCCCGCACCATAGAGGGACACCTTTACATTAAAAGGACTGGAGGAGGAAGCATATCCATAGCATTACCTCCCCTGGAATGCTAGATGGCAGACAAATAAAAAAACTTGTATGCCTTGAACTTGTGTCCCACACCTGTCTGTGTCAGGTTGGGGTGATGTGTGCCCCCTGGTGGTCCACTTCCAATTCCAGGGGAGCTATGCTATTAACTAAATGTTTAGAACATGACCTTGTCCTAACAAAAAACAATCTACCATCAGAAAAAAACACTACTGAAAGTATCTTAGATGAAAACACTGAACCTAATCAACTATATAATCATCAAAAAACACGATGAAAAGAATGTGCTTATCATAAGAACTATGACAGGTGATGATGACTGCTGGACCAATCATCGCCTCAAACGATTGATGCTGGCCTTCTCAAACAAATCTAAGACAAGACCCCAAGTCAACGCAGAGGGACTAAAGGACCTTAAAAAGTGACATAAACATGAACATCTGCTTACTGCAAACTTACTTTATTGGTAAAGGAGCAAGTATCTTAAAGAGACAAGTTATAATACCACAATCCATTCTAAAAAAAGGCGCATATTGTAATAAAATATGTACACTACAGTAATTGTCAGCACATACACAAATATTAGAAGTGAAAGGGCAATAAAAATGAAAGAAATTCAGAGGATAAACAACCAAATATTTTCCACAATTCCAAAACACCGACCAGCTATAATCCACAATTCTAGAAAAAACAAATTAAACAGAGATAACAAAAGAAGCAGCAGACCCAAATATAATATACAGATGTTAATATACAACAAACATGAAAGACACTCAAAGCAAACATTACAAAATATAAATATTAACATATATACCAATGACACTAATATGCACAAGAAAGGAGTGAGAACTTACTTGAAAATGATCCTGAATCTGGGAGACGCTAAAGTCAAATATACATACGTTATTTGAACAAGTAAAGGGTTTAAAGACCAGGCAGTCACAAGAATGGTTTGAGAGGAATGATGAAAATTCTCAACATTTCATTGACACAATGAGGAAGGCCTTTGTAACATTGCAGGATGACATTAATTGCTTGCCAAAGAAAAAGGTATTTCTTAATGCCAAAGCTGAGGTCCAGTGTAAAACATGAATACTTAAAAACAAATGGCTAATACTAAGTCAGCAGAAATGCATCTTTTTGCCAACACCAAAAACAATTGTTTATTCTTTAAAGCTTTCAATGCATTCTACAGACCCAGCACAAAAAGCCCTAATCCATTATGGACAAAGGATAAGATCAGGCTTCTTGGAAATGCTGATGTAATCAGAGATTGGTGGAAAGAATGTTTCCAGGACCTTTTAAATCAATACAGCAATAGATGAGAAAATCTACAGCACCAAACCTCAGATACCAATAAGGCTGCCCCCTAGTTTGGGAACAGCAATCAGACAAATGAAACCTGACAAAACAACTAGTATCGATGGAATTTCCAATGAACTATCAAAAGACACTAGAATACTTAAGATATTAGATATTGCAAGATATTAGGCTTGAGGATGTCCACCAAAATTCATTGCCATATTATGACTTTTTCATGATAACAGCCATGGCATTAGTCGGAGAAGCTAGTGAGAAACTCATCATTAACACCAGTGTTAACCAAGGATGTGTCATCACTCCAGTGCTGTTTTCTATCAACATATCCCAAGAACAGCATTTGGTGGTGGCAAGTGGGGCAACCGCCCCAGGCCCCGCACCTAAAGGGGCCCTGCTTTTGAGGTCCGTGTGTCCCATTCAAGCAGATTTGTCAAGTTATATTCTCCAGAATATATATATTTGAGATGCTTCTAAGAGGAACCCTTTTAAAATCCCTCTTCAAGGTCAAATTCTGTACATATACATCTTTGAAAACATTCCATAGTCCGAATATTAATGCACGAAAACATGTATCACTAATGATAACCAGCTGACTTGACATCAACGTGAGTTATGACTATGACATCCTGCATATCGAGACTCAGAGTATACTTGCGATTTCGGTACTTTTCTAGAAGAGGCCCTGCTAATTTCCACATGACACTGCATCGCATTTCACACTGTCGTGGTATTGTCATGAATTACGAATTGCACTTTTTTAATAAAAATTTAATTTAATTTAATAGAATATTTTGTTATATTTTGATAAAGTCTGCATGTTGTCTTGCCAAAATTTAGCTGAATACTGTAATGTGAAAATCCAGTGTATGTTAACATTATTTTTATTGAATTCGTGGGCAAGTTTCATACAGTCCAAACATACCGGTAACAGCATTTGACGTAACCAATCCAGCATGGGATTGGTCAGCCCTAGGCACCGCACACCAATAAGGCTGCCTCTGAAATATCTACAATAATTAATCTTTCCATTTTTAATGCATTGGACCTGCCTATGAAACTCTTGAGCTTAAAATCAACACCCTGAAAACAGTGGTCTTATATCAGCTGCCTTCTGGCAAGAATCATGAAGATACTACTACAGCTAATGAAAGGTCACTGCAAGATATTGATAGCCTTTTCTACCTTGTAATTTTAGCACTTAGACAACTATTGACAAAAATACAATACTGCTTAAAATGTGCTGGAGTATTACCTGCATGCTTAGACAGAGTCTTCAAAAATCATGGAATATGCTGTACCACCAAGATTCAAATATATGAGTCCATTGTTATTCCTACAATGCTGAAAGATTGTGAAGCATGGCCCACATATCATCAGCACATTAAAATCTTAGACAAGTACCATCAGAAATGGTTAAGGAAATATAAAGGATGAAAATACAAGACAAATGCACCAAATGTTAAAGTACTGTAAGTTAGCATTCCAAACATAGAAACTATGATATTTAAACATCAGTTAAGATGAGTGCGTCACTTAGCTCCCAATCCCAAACTCAGTTTCCTAAGCGGGTGTTTTATTCTGAACTGAATGAAAAAGCATTACAAACATGTCCTAAAAGCTAATTTCAGAGAAGTGCTGTATTGACGTCTATAACTGGGAGGATTGTGTCCTTAACCATCCAATGTGGACATGAGCTCTTCACCAAGTGTCTGAGCAGTCCAGAAACAACCAACGTCAGATGGAGAATAAAACAAGAGTGCACCGAAATGAGAGAGAAGTACAGCTTTGAAAGGACGACACCCTTCGGCTCGATCCAGAACAGGCAAAACAGCACTGTGGTTGTATTTGTTGATCCTGAATTTCACTCTATGATCATACTAAAATATACAATGTACTTGTGCATGAGTAATCACTGATGTATTTAAATATCACGTGCTGATCAGTTCTTGCCCTGTGACAGATATATGATGGTAGCATTGAAAATATAATCAGCATCAAAAAAATAACTCATTTATTTTTGCAATATTTTAAGCATTTGTCCACACACTAAAATAATTAATTTTTTTCTGGGTTTAGAGAGATTTTCTTATTCCATCCACTGTCCAAATTCCATGATGAAGCCATCTTCTAAACATATTTAAGTTACTTGTCCAGAAGACGGCTCCAGAAAGCTGTAACTAGTACAGGTAGTAATGGGTACAATGCAATAAATATCTACAGATGAAACAGCAATTCATCACAGGCTACACTCATGCACACATTCATAGTTAGTCACATTAAGTCAATTCAGTGTCACCTGTCAACCTGACAGCATGTCTCTGAACTGTAGGAGGCAACTGGAGCATCTTGGATCAACCTTGAGTACACATTTAGAAGGCACTCTAGGAAAGGTTTAACAAGCACAAGATAGACATGTTTATATTGCATCACCATTTCTCCCTTAATGTCAGCATTTACCTACCTATCCATTTTCTGAGTCTGCTTTTCAGATCCTCATATCATTAGGACCAAATTAGGAGGCACCACAAATGAGATGTCATTTCATCCTAGGGCATGGTCACTTAGATCAGACCAAACGAGATTAGCCAATTAACCTAAAGATGAATGTCATTGGAATGAAGTGCCTGGAGAAATTATCAATCTGGACAACAGGAAGAATGCATGAGTTTCACTCATCCTAAGCTGCATTAATGTAATATTGAAAAGAAACTTGATCCCTTGCAGGACTGAATCATGTGGAATTTTAACGAGACAGTAAGACAAAAATTACTGTCAGACCTTTACACCTAAAGAAAATAATTGTAGAAGTAAAATGCAAATACCTAAAAATGGATCATATGCAAGAACATAACTTAACAAATCATTCTCAAAGCTGCCTAATCCAAAGCAGGCTTGTGTATAAATATATTATTAGCAACAATCAAGTTAATTCTTTGCTGTAACAGGATAAAAGCCAGACTGATTTACGGTTGTTAAAATAAGCCTGTTACTACATCTGCCATGTATTAAGCCATTGTATTAGGTGTGGAGGGGCCAAGTGACTACAACCAGTGGTGTAAGAGCTCATACTGCCTATCGGCCACCTGTTCAAAATCCTGATACAAAGGCTTTCAAAATTCGCTTATCTTCAAGGGCCTTAAACCTCTATAGGTATAGGAACTGAGTGCTCGACTACTGTCATTATTAACTTGAGAAACAGCGATCACAATCGAAACTAAGAAGGAAATTGTGTGGAAATATGAGAGTGGTGTTCGTGTGACTGATCTCGCTAATATGTACAGCATGTCGAAAGCCACCATCTCGACAATTTTACAAAGAAAAGATTTGCATAAGGAGGCTCCTTCTAAACAATAACCACCTTCGGTTTCATTCTCCTCCTCCCTTCCTGCAGCCCAAAGATGTCAAATTAAATGGTGAGTACAGTATGAAATTATTGTTTCTGGTAGGCTAGGTACTTTTTATAACTTTTTGATTAGTACATTAGAAAAATTATTGGTGTTTTGGTAAATTCTGCACATTATACAACCCCTTTTTATTATGAAACTTTTAAGTAAGTGTTGCTGTGGGAGGTTCGGAGCGCATTATGGGTATTTCCATTATTTCTTATGGGAAAAATAGTCTTGACTTACAACCAACTTGAGATACAACCAGCCCTCACGAACTAATTGAGTTCGTAAGTCAAGGGTCCACTGTATACACACATATATATATATATATATATATATATATATATATATATATATATATATCCATCCATCCATCCATTTTCAAACCCGCTGAATCCGAATACAGGGTCACGGGGGTCTGCTGGAGCCAATCCCAGCCAACACAGGGCACAAGGCAGGAACCAATCCTGGGCAGGGTGCCAACCCACCGCAGGACACACACAAACACACCCACACACCAAGCACACACTAGGGCCAATTTAGAATCGCCAATCCACCTAACCCGCATGTCTTTGGACTGTGGGAGGAAACCGGAGCGCCCGGAGGAAACCCACGCAGACACGGGGAGAACATGCAACCTCCACGCAGGGAGGACCCGGAAGCGAACCCGGTCTCCTAACTGCAGGCAGCAGCGCTACCACTGCGCCACCGTGCGCCATATATATATATATATATATATATATATATATATATCTATACTAATAAAAGGCAAAGCCCTCACTCACTCACTCACTCACTCACTCACTGACTCACTCACTCACTGACTCATCACTAATTCTCCAACTTCCCGTGGGTGGAAGGCTGAAATTTGGCAGGTTCATTCCTTACAGCTTCCTTACAAAAGTTGGGCAGGTTTTATATCGAAATTCTATGCGTAATGGTCATAACTGGAAGCAGTTTTCTCCATTTACTGTAATGGAGATGAGCTTCAACGCCGGGGCGGAGTTTCGTGTGACATCATCACGCCTCACGTAATCACGCAGTACATAGAAAACCAGGAAGACCTCAAAAAGCGCTGAAGAAAACATGCATTATATAATTGAGAAGGCAGCTAAACAATAAGAAGCGAGCGAAAGTGACATATACAACCATATTCATGAGTTCTGCTACTTGAAACAAAGCACGATGTAAACCTACACTTTAAATTAAGTTCATAGACAGGCTGCGCTGGCGTTTGTAATTTAGTGCCTGCCCATATAAGGCCGTCCGTCAGCGGCAATCCAATAGCAAACTGCCACGGGTAAATATTCACGGGTGAAGGACTGTGCTTATGGAGAGGAAGATGAGATGGTCAGGGTGGTGTTTGACACAAACTCAGCGAAACTGCGAGAGAAAGTTTTAAGTGCCAGGACTAAGGTAACATTAAATACAGCCATGGACATAGCACGAGATGGCACCAGCACAGCTGGGAACCTTCGATGCATGTACACCGAGTGGCTCACGGAACTGACGCAGTGCACAGATAAAAGCAACAGTTCCAAAGAGCACTGAACAAAACCGAATTACACAATTGAAAAGGCAGCAAAAATATGAAGCGCCTGATACATACAAGCATATTCATAAATCCAGCTACTGCGGAAACAAAGCACACGTTGGAAAAAGTCAATGTCCCGCTAAAGGAAGACAGTGTAAAAAACCCGTGCATGCAGTGTGTCAGGTCTCAGATAAAGAAGAAGACGAGCTGTTTATTGATGCAGTAAGAAACGAATCGATGAATGAAACCTGTCATCTTTACAACGATTGACAAACACGGAATGTAACTTGAACACAACACATCCTACAAATACGAACCTGATTGAAAGAAATAATGATAATCAAATCCTTGATGACAGCAACACTCAGTAACACTCACAAAACAAATACTGTATATTGACAGTCATGTTACGTTATTTTTAAAATGTTCCCTTTTCTTTTTCTAGCTTTTTAACACACTACTTCTCCGCTGCGATACACGGGTATATATATATATGTATATATATATATCCCGATCTACATACTCGAATAATGGATACTTTATTCGCCATCAATGATTGTTTTGGTAAAGCCATACTCAGTGTATTCATTAGATGAACGGTAAAAAAGTAAGAGCGAGGGGAGGATGACTTATTGAGGCATGCAGGCTGTAGTGCGGCCAACTCTATCTGAATTGCGCGATCACATTTGAAAAATATATCTTTTCAAGTTCTATTTAGTCCATATGTGTCAAACTCAAGGGCAGGGCCACATCCGCCCGGCGTGTAATTATATCCGCCCCGAGATCATTTTATATACTGTATTATTGTTATTAAAGCCCGGTATATGAAGCGCTGGTAACACAATAAACTACAGATCCCATAATGCAGCGCTTCAGCTGCCTTGCCAACACTTACGCGTTAATCAAGTCTACCTTATGATGCTGCAAGTTATTGCGAAGCTAGCTCACACGATGCTGAAGAGAAAAGTTGATTCTGAAAATAGAGCCTTTAAAACCGATGGGAGGCTGAGTATATGTTTACTGAACCCGTGTGTCTCATTTGTGGAGCTAATGTGGCTGTAATTACAGAATTTAATCTAAGACGGCACTATGAGACAAAACATCAGGGTAACCTGAATGCAATGCAGAAGATACAGAAAGCAGAATAATTAAATAAGAATCTGACACTTCAGCGGACGTTTTAACCCGTGCACAATCACAAAGTGATTTCAAGTGAAGCTGCTTTTATGGGAGACACAAATGCACCAGTTCACCTTGCCCCACTTTCCCTGTTGCCAAGTAATGTTAAACCAAGTCGTCACTACGGTGTTCCCAAACACGCACTTTGCTGATAAACTGAGCGCACTGAGTTTGCACGGCGCTTTGGTGACTTTGAAGAACAAAAAGTCCGTCTACATGCGGCTCGAACCTTGTGCATGTTTGGTAGCACATATCTGTGTGAGAAGCTCTTCTCAGTGATAAAGACTAACAAAACAGCACACAGGAGTCGCCTCACTGATGAGCACCTGCAATCCATCCTGAGAATCTCCACAACACAGAACCACACAGCAAACAGAAACGAACCTGTGGCCAAAAAAAGATGCCAGGCGTCCAGCTCTAAAATGACATATGAGCAAAGACAACTGAATGATTTGATTTGTTATTGCTGAAAGGAACACATTTTATTTATATTTCCAGGTTTTGTTATGCAGCATGTTCATATTTGAATTTGTATAATTTTGACAGGATATATTTTTATGGAGAGCAAAATCTTTTGGGATATTTAAAATCTAAGTTTATTTTTTATATAAAATTACATAAGAGTAAAGAAATTTGAATGTTTGTTCTTTTAACGTTTACTTTATTTCTAACTTGTATAATTTAGACAGGATATATTTTTATGGAGAGCAAAATATTATAAGTTGTTTAAGGTTTGAGTTGATTTATTCACGAATAATATTCCTGTCTGTTTTTACCATTCCTACCAAAGATATTTCTGTCGACTAAATAAAAATTCCTTCTATTTAAAATTTAAATAGAACTTGAACAAATACTATAGTTCATAATATCCACGCAGACTTGCACGTAAGAGCGGAGTCATCCGTTTTAACAAGCAGCGTATTGCACTGATACGAAATAGCTGTGTGTGTATATATGTAGATATGTATGTATAAGTATATATATGTTTATATATGTGTGTGTGTATGTATGTATATATATATATATGTATTTGTGTGTATGTATGTATATATATATATGTATTTCTGTGTATATATGTGTGTGGTATGTATGTATGTGTATATATGTAGATATATATATATATATATATATATGTATGTATATATACTAGTAAAATACCAAGGCTCGAAAGGAGAAGTAGTGTGTTAAAGAAGCAATGAAAAAGAAAAGGAAACATTTTGAAAATAACGTAACATGATTGTCAATGTAATTGTTTTGTCACTGTTGTGAGTGATGAGTATTGCTGTCATATATATTTACACACACACACAAACATATATATATACATATCTATACATATACACATATATATACACACACACATATATACATACATATATATCTACATATATACATATACATACACACATACACACACATATATACACACACAGCTATTTCAGATCAGTGCAATACGCTGCTTGTTAAAACAGAACTCCCGCCTTACGCAAGTCTGCGTGGAGATTATGAACTATCGATTTGTTCAAGTTCTATTTAAATTTTAAATAGAAGGAATTTTATTTAGTCGACAGAAATATCTTTGGTAGGAATGGTAAAAACAGACAGGAATATTATTCGTGAATAAATCAACTCAAACCTTAAACAACTTATAATATTTTGCTCTCCATAAAAATATATCCTGTCTAAATTATACAAGTTAGAAATAAAGTAAACGTTAAAAGAACAAACATTCAAATTTCTTTACTCTTATGTAATTTTATATAAAAAATAAACTTAGATTTTAAATATCCCAAAAGATTTTGCTCTCCATAAAAATATATCCTGTCAAAATTATACAAATTCAAATATGAACATGCTGCATAACAAAACCTGGAAATATAAATAAAATGTGTTCTTTTCAGCAATAACAAATCAAATCATTCAGTTGTCTTTGCACATATGTCATTTTAGAGCTGGACGCCTGGCATCTTTTTTTGGCCACAGGTTCGTTTCTGTTTGGTGTGAGGTTCTGTGTTGTGTTCATTCTCAGGATGGATTGCAGGTGCTCATCAGTGAGGCGACTCCTGTGTGCTGTTTTGTTAGTCTTTATCACTGAGAACAGCTTCTCACACAGATATGTGCTACCAAACATGCACAAGGTTCGAGCCGCATGTAGACGGACTTTTTTTGTTCATCAAAGTCACCAAAGCTCCGTGCAAACTCAGTGCGCAGTGCGCTCAGTTTATCAGCAAAGTGCGTATTTTGGGAACACCGTAGTGACGACTTGGTTCAACATTACTTGGCAACAGGGAAAGTGGGGCAAGGTGAACTGGTGCATTTGTGTCTCCCATAAAAGCAGCTTTACTTGAAATCACTTTGTGATTGTGCATGGGTAAAAACGTCCGCTGAAGTGTCAGATTCTTATTTAATTCTTCTACTTTCTGTATCTTCTGCATTGCATTCAGGTCTTTCAGGTTACCCTGATGTTTTGTCTCATAGTGCCGTCTTAGATTAAATTCTGTAATTACAGCCACATTAGCTCCACAAATGAGACACACAGGTTCAGTAAACATATACTCAGCCTCCCATCGGTTTTTAAAGGCTCTGTTTTCAGAATCAACTTTTCTCTTCAGCATCGTGTGAGCTAGCTTCACAATAACTTGCAGCATCATAAGCTAGACTTGATTAACGCAGTAAGTGTTCGGCAAGGCAGCTGAAGCGCTGCATTATGGGATCTGTAGTTTATTGTGTTACCAGCGCTTCATATACCCGGGCCATTAATAACAATAATACAGTATATAAAATGATCTCACGGGTCGGATATAATTACACTGGCCGGATGTGGCCCGGCCCTTGAGTTTGACACATATGGACTAAATAGAACTTGAAAATATATATTTTTAAATGTGATCACAAGACTACAGCCTGCATGCCTCAATAAGTCATCCTCCCTCGCTTCTTACTTTTTACTGTTCATCTAATGAATACACTGAGTATGGCTTTACCAAAACAATCATTGATGGCGAATAAAGTATCCATTATTCGAGTATGTAGATCGGGATATGTATATATACATATATACATTGTGAACGCTGGCCCCGGCACAGACAGACGGAGATCATATTTTGCTCCCCACACACCGTTTATTTACAATAATCCAATATACAAAAGTCACGTGCACTCACAACCCCAGTGCCTTCTGCACCGATTCCCCCAAGTCCAGGGCCCACAGTCCTGTGCCTTGCTTCCTGGCCGCCTCCTGTCCACGCTCTCCAGCTCAGTCCTTCTTCCTCCCGACTTCCACCAATGACTGGAGGGAGGCGCCTAAATAATGCCCCGGATGAGCCCCAGGTGCTTCCGCCGCCCTTGGCCACGCCCCAGCGTGGCGGAAGTGTCGGCTGCCTTCCTGGCAGCTCTCCGGCGCCACACACATCTTCCCCGCACTTCCTGGTGTGGCGGAAGTGTCGGGTTCCCGGGATAATCAGGCACCGGGGCGCCGCCTGGCGGTGGCCACGGGTCCCTACAGGGCTGGGCTTCAAAGCCCTGTACCTGAGGGCCGTGCCTAACCAGGACGGACGCCCCACTCTGTCTGGAGGAGGCACTCGCCTCCTCCGTCCTCCAAGCCCCGCCGGGCTCCTGCCCCGACCGCAACCGCGACGGGATAAACCGCATCGAGCGCCGCCTGGCGGTGGCCACGGGTCCCTACAGGGAAGGGCTTCCATGCCTCAACCCGTGGCCCCCAACAGAACCAGGACGGACGCCTCGGTCTGGAGGAGGCACAAGCCCTCCTCACGCCCTCCTGGCGCCCCGCCGGGCTCCAGCCCGCCGGGGCCACAGTGCCCCACCGCTAGCGAGGACACGGGTCCAACGACACAACCCGAAGGGCAGCACGCCCCCAGCGAGGGTCCTACTATGTCCCCAGGGTCCAACACGCACCCTGGGACATCTGTCTTCGCACCCTCGCCGCAAACGCCCCTGTGGTCTGCGCCGCTCGCCCCGCTGTTCCCCAGCGGGTCACCGTAGTCCTCCCGGCGTGGAGCACTCGCTGAGCGCCTGCTCCAGGCGGCAGGTCCCGCCGACGCCGGCCTCAGCGCCGCCGGGCTTCGGCCTGTAAAATAAAGGAAAAGAGGGCCAGAAGCACAGCGAGGACACTCATCCCGAGCCCGCCGGTCTCCCGTGACGACCGTGCTCCTGCCCTCCGACAGCCCCCAACTTGCCTGCTGAAGTCCGCCGCCGCAGGTTCCATGCCCGCCCGCCGTCCGCTGCACCGCTCGCAGGCGGCTCGCCCAGCCGCCCAGGGATCTCCTCTGCCCGCAGTGCGGACGGCCCTTCTCCGGACGCGCGCTCCAGCGCCGCTTCTTCCTATCGGAGGAACCGCATTCACCCTTCGTTCCTCCTTCTTTCTTGACGCGCTGACGGTCTGGGTCTGAGCACAGCAAAGCTCAAATCCAGCCCCGCTCTGCGCCCAGGCAGAGCGACGGAGACAGTTGCAGGCTTGAGCGCAGGCGCTAGGACCCAGGGCACTCAGCAGCCCCGATCCTACCCGCCCTGCATATTCGAGCTCCTCGCCCGCTAGCTGTCTGCACCGCTGGCGTCTGCTGTTGGGGGTTGCCTACTGAGCCGCCGTCCTGTAAACAGTCACGCCATGTTCGCTAACCCCCACTTGCTTTACGGAACGGCAACACTCACCACTCCCGCCGTGTTCTGTCTGCCTCCGGTTCCAGCGCGCCGCCTCCGTCTCACGCGGTGTCACTCCCGACGCGACCGCCTTCTCCATCAGCTGCTCGCACTGAGCGACTAGAACACGCAGCAACTCAAAGGCGGCTTGGCGGGCCGGGACTCCTCCGACGACGCCGAGCCGCTGGTGGAAAGAGAGAGACAGACGCCGGTGGGCTTACCTGTCGATCGGCTCCACGCGCCGCCTGCCTCCTCTGGGCCACTCCTCTGGCCCAATCGGGTCCTTCTCCGACACGAGACTGGCATTCCTTGGGCCCGCCTATCCAATCATCGGCGGGCACGCAAGACACACCGCCAATCCCGTGCCTGTCAGCGGCGGGACCTCCGCCCGCGCCATCTTGCCTCCCCTGCTCCGAAAAGCGGAGACGTGCCTCCTCGCCGCTGTGGCTGCGGGCGATTCCTTGAGCCGCAGCGGCCCACCGCAGCCTTCTGCTGCTGCCGCCGCCGCTGCCGCCAGCCCGCTGCCCGGGCGCGCTCCTGCCACGGACGCTGATCCGTTCGCCCCTGCCTGTAGGAAACAAAGTACAACCGACCCCGGAGGGCCGATTATTGCAGGGCAGGGCACTCACCTCCCGGATCCCGTCATGCCGAGGCCCCCGCCTCGGTGTGGCCTTTTGCGTAGCGACACCGGCCTGGCTGTCCGCCCCGACAGCGCGATTTCGAGCCGCTGCG
Source organism: Polypterus senegalus (assembly GCF_016835505.1). NCBI lineage: Eukaryota > Metazoa > Chordata > Cladistia > Polypteriformes > Polypteridae > Polypterus > Polypterus senegalus. Next base: position 88,731,214 of record NC_053168.1, read on the forward strand.
CCCGCGATGTCGAGACTTCCTCCGCACCCGGGGAAAGCAATCTCGCTGTCCGGTGGCGGTTTCTGGGGCGAACGCCGCTGGTTGTGTACGGGCCTCCGCGCCAGTGTGGGTCCGCTGCTGCGCCGGGCCGTTCACAGAAATTGAATGTTTGAACCCAGGTCCCCGCCTTGAACCAGGCGGAGTATCCTGCCGACTATGCCACTGTGAACGCTGGCCCCGGCACAGACAGACGGAGATCATATTTTGCTCCCCACACACCGTTTATTTACAATAATCCAATATACAAAAGTCACGTGCACTCACAACCCCAGTGCCTTCTGCACCGATTCCCCCAAGTCCAGGGCCCACAGTCCTGTGCCTTGCTTCCTGGCCGCCTCCTGTCCACGCTCTCCAGCTCAGTCCTTCTTCCTCCCGACTTCCACCAATGACTGGAGGGAGGCGGCCCCTTAAATAATGCCCCGGATGAGCCCCAGGTGCTTCCGCCGCCCTTGGCCACGCCCAGCGTGGCGGAAGTGTCGGCTGCCTTCCTGGCAGCTCTCCGGCGCCACACATCTTCCCCGCACTTCCTGGTGTGGCGGAAGTGTCGGGTTCCCGGGATAATCAGGCACCGGGCGCCGCTGGCGGTGGCCACGGGTCCCTACAGGGCTGGGCTTCAAAGCCCTGTACCTGAGGGCCCGTGCCTAACCAGGACGGACGCCCCACTCTGTCTGGAGGAGGCACTCGCCTCCTCCCGTCCTCCAAGCCGCCCCGCCGGGCCTCCTGCCCCGACCGGCAACCGCACGGGATAAACCGGCATCGGAGCGCCGCCTGGCGGTGGCCACGGGTCCCTACAGGGAAGGGCTTCCATGCCCTCAACCCGTGGCCCCAACAGAACCAGGACGGACGCCTCGGTCTGGAGGAGGCACAAGCCCTCCTCACGCCCTTCCTGGCGCCCCGCCGGGCTCCAGCCGCCGGGGCCACAACATATATATATATACCCGTGTATCGCAGCGGAGAAGTAGTGTGTTAAAAAGCTAGAAAAAGAAAAGGGAACATTTTAAAAATAACGTAACATGACTGTCAATATACAGTATTTGTTTTGTGAGTGTTACTGAGTGTTGCTGTCATCAAGGATTTGATTATCATTATTTCTTTCAATCAGGTTCGTATTTGTAGGATGTGTTGTGTTCAAGTTACATTCCGTGTTTGTCAATCGCTGTAAAGATGACAGGTTTCATTCATCGATTCGTTTCTTACTGCATCAATAAACAGCTCGTCTTCTTCTTTATCTGAGACCCGACACACTGCATGCACGGGTTTTTTTTTTACACTGTCTTCCTTTAACTTTTTCCACCGTATGCTTTGTTTCCGCAGTAGCTGGATTTATGAATATGCTTGTATGTATAAGACGCTTCATATTTTTTGCTGCCTTTTCAATTGTGTAATTCGGTTTTGTTCAGCGCTCTTTGAAACTGTTGCTTTTTATCTGTGCACGCGCCAGTTCACGGAGCCACTCGTGTACATGCATCGAAGTTTCCCAGCTGTGCTGGTGCCATGTCGCTATGTCCATGGCTGTATTTAATGTTACCTTAGTCCTGGCACTTAAAACTTTCTCTCGCAGTTTCGCTGAGTTTGTACCAAACACCACCCTGACCATCTCATCTTCCTCTGCATAAGCACAGTCCTTAACCCGTGAATATTTAGTGGGAGTTTGCTATTGGATTGCCGTGGACGGACGGCCTTATATGGGCAGGAACTAAATTACAAACGCCAGCGGCAGCCTGTCTATGAACTTAATTTAAAGTGTAGGTTTACATCATGCTTTGTTTCCGAAGTAGCAGAACTCATAAATATGGTTGTATATGTCACTCGCTCGCTTCTTATTGTTTCGCTGCCTTCTAAATTATATAATGCATGTTTTCTTCTGCGCTTTTTTGAGGTCTTCCTGGTTTTCTATGTACTGCGTGATTACGTGAAGGCGTGATGATGTCACGAAACTCCCCCACGGCGTTGAAGCTCATCTCCATTACAGTAAATGGAGAAAAACTGCTTCCAGTTATGACCATTACGCATAGAATTTCGATATAAAACCTGCCCAACTTTTGTAAGGAAGCTGTAAGGAATGAACCTGCCAAATTTCAGCCTTCCACCCACACGGAAGTTGGAGAATTAGTGATGAGTCAGTGAGTGAGTGAGTCAGTGAGTGAGTGAGTGAGGGCTTTGCCTTTATTAGTATAGATATATATATATATATATATATATATATATATATATATATATATATATATATATATATATATATGACAACAACACTCATCACTCACAACAGTGACAAAACAATTACATTGACAATCATGTTACGTTATTTTCAAAATGTTTCCTTTTTTTCATTGCTTCTTTAACACACTACTTCTCCTGGCTGGTATTTTGCTAGTATATACATATAAACTGCTCAAAAAAATTAAAGGAACACTTTGAAAACACATCAGATCTCAATGGGAAAAAGAAATCCTCCTGGATATCTATACTGATATAGACTGGGTAATGTGTTAGGAACGAAAGGATGCCACATCGCTTGATGGAAATGAAAATGATCAACCTACAGAGCCCTGAATTCAAAGACGCCCCAAAAATCAGAGTGAAAAAATTATGTGGCAGGCTAGTCCATTTTGCCAAAATTTAATTTGCTGCAACTCAAAATTGTACGCAGCACTTTGTATGGCCCCTGTGTTCTTGTATACATGCCTGACAACATCGGTGCATGCTTCTAATAAGATGACAGATGGTGTTGTGGGGGATCTCCTCCCAGATCTGGACCAGGGCATCACTGAGCTCCTGGACAGTCTGAGGTACAACCTGGTGGCATTGGATGGACCAAAACATAATGTCCCAGAGGTGTTCTATTGGATTTAGGTCAGGAAAGTGTGGTGGCCAGTCAATGGTATCAATTCCTTCATCCTCCAGGAACTGCCTGCATACTCTCACCACATGAGGCCAGGAATTGTCGTGCACCAGGAGCCACTGTACTAGCATAGGGTCTGACAATGGGTCCAAGGATTTCATCCTGATACCTAATGGCAGCCAAGGTGCCTTTGTCAAGCCTGTAGCGGTCTGTGTGACCCTCCATGGATATGCCTCCCCAGACAATCATTAACCCACCACCAAACTGCTCATGCTGAATGATGTTACAGGCAGCATAATGTTCTCCATGGCTTCTCCAGACCCTTTCACTTCTGTCACGTGCTCAGGGTGAACCTGCTCTCATCTGTAAAAAACACAGGGCACCAGTGGTGCATCTGCCAATTCTGGTATTCTATGGCGAATGCCAATCGAGCTGCATGCTGCTGGGCAGTGAGCTCAGGGACTATTAGAGGACATGGGGCCCTTGGGTCACCCTCATGAAGTCTTTCTGGTTGTTTGGTCAGAGACATTCACACCAGTGGCCTGCTGGAGGTCATTTTGTAGGACTCTGGCAGTGCTCATCCTGTTTCTCCTTGCCCAAAGGAGCAGATACTGGTCCTGCTGATGGGTTATGGACCTTCTATGGCCCTCTCCAGCTCTCCTAGAGTAACTGCTTGTCTCCTAGAATCTCCTCCATGCCCTTGAGACTGTGCAGGGAGACACAGCAAACCTTCTGGCAGTGACACGTATTGATGTGCCATCCTGGAGAAGTTGGACTACCTGTGCAACCTCTGTAGGGTCCAGGTATCGCCTCATGCTACCAGTAGTGACACTGATTGTAGCCAAATGCAAAACTAGTGAAGAAACAGTCAGAAAAGATGAGGAGGGAAAATGTCAGTGGCCTCCACCTGTTAAACCATTCCTGTTTTGGGGGTCATCTCATTGTTGCCCCTCTAGTGCATCTGTTGTTAATTTCATTAACACCACAGCAGCTGAAACTGATTAACAACCCCCTCTGCTACTTAACTGACCAGATTAATATCCCATAAGTTTCATTGACTTTATGCTATACTCTGATTAAAAAGTGTTCCTTTAATTCTTTTGAGCAGTATATATATATATAAATAATTTAAACAATAAACAAAAAATATTTCTTATGGTTTTCAGATATTCCACCTTGGTTCATGTTCCATTACCATGCATTTTGCACAAATCTGAGCCATCTATCCATTGTTCCTAAATATTTTCAAAAATGCAGTTTTTGTAACAACACATTTCTTGATATAATCCTGCTCAATTATTCCAAAATAAAATGTTTCACAAATCTGGTGTGTGATTATTGTTTCTCCCTACATGGACTGTGTCTGACAATAGCATTTGAACAAATGAGAAATGATTGAACTGTGTGCGTGGTTGTAAATGTTTTAGATGTAGGCAGGACTTTTCCAAATCTCTTTGCATAAAGTCTTGTCTCGCGGGGCTTGAAATTTTCTCTCGCGGAATTTCACTTTCACAAAACAACCAATCTTTTAATTCTTGTGGATAGGCCTCTTCATTGGAAAGAAATACTACTTTTCCCTGATGGCAACACGAATTAGATGATCTACATGTCTCCAACTTAAAGTTTAAATCCAAACAATATATTCAATCTCTTTTCGCTGTTCCGTTATTTCACCAAGTAATAATTTCCGTTTGTTTGCGCTAATGCGATCTTTACTATTATTTTTTTGAGACTTTCGAAATTTCGTACTTCCATTATCTCTAACCTGCTCTGCATGTGTATTGCGCCAACATTTTTGAATTCTTTACAATGTTCTACATTGTCATCTACTCTTTGTCTTTTATTTCCGGCCCCGTGCGTGGTTAAATCTCTTGGCACAAAGTCTCATCCCGCGGGACGTGAAAGTGTCTCTCTTCGTCGCAGGATAAAAAGTCTCGTTTCCCAAGATTTTTTTTATTGTAATACAACATGGTAGGGTAACTGGCATCTCTAAAAGGGTCCACTATGAATGAGAGTGCCTTGTGATGAAGTGGCTACCTACCCACGGTTGATTCCTGCCTTGGAACTGATGCTGCCATGCTATGCTCCAGCTTATTGCAACTCTATATAAGACAAAGAAGATCAGAAATGAATAGATCAGACGTTTTCACGTATTAAATATGTTACATATATAACAGCTTCATGTCAAATAAACCAGATGATTTTTTTTTATAGTATATAATGGTTATTTGGCCAAAAGTAAAAGAAAAGACAAAACATATTTGATTAATAATCACAATAGAACAAGTGCTGAAATTACTTCTTCAATAAAAGCTTGAATTAAAAAAAAGAAAAACACTTTCCACTTATGGATCAAACTGAACTTAATTTTCACCTCCACACTAGTTTGCACATCTTGACATCATCAGGTATGAAAGGCCGCAGAGGAATATGAAGGCATATTGTGCAGTGTCTAACCCACGCCCACCAGAATGAAACCCCGTAGAGTGAACAAAAAATTGCACAAAATATCAGAAGAGTGATGACAAATGATGCAATAAAAATATTCATTTGAATGAAATATTAAGAAAGTACATTTACATCCATCCATTTTCTAACCCGCTGAATCCAAATACAGGGTCACGGGGCTCTGCTGGAGCCAATCCCAGCCAACACAGGGCACAAGGCAGGAACCAATCCAGGGCAGGGTGCCAACCCACCGCAGGACACACACAAACACCAAGCACACACTAGGGCCAATTTAGAATCGCCAATCCACCTAACCTGCATGTCTTTGGATTGTGGGAGGAAACCGGGCGCCGGAGGAAACCCACGCAGACACGGGGAGAACATGCAAACTCCACGCAGGGAGGACCCGGGAAGTGAACCTGGGTCTCCTAACTGCGAGGCAGCAGCACTACCACTGCACCACCGTGCCGCCCTAAGTACATTTACAGAAATTTCTAAATATTTCTTCTAAGTATAAATGCCTGATCATACATCTATGAAAAATAAACCATGACGGGAGGAAATGGAAGGTGTGGGGAGCTTTCTGGGACATCCACATCACGTCTAATGGGATGACAGACCAGAGTAAAAAAACATTCTGTGCCTGTATTTGTATTTTAACTCCATGTGTTGATGTGAGTCTACCAAAAACTGAAGCATCTCTATTTGCCCAGCTTTCATTTCTCTTATAAGCCAATTATTCTTACAGATAATATTACATGTACCAGAGTATGTTTTATTTCCAAATCGGGTGTCATCATTAAACCCTGATAACATCTTATTTATTTTATTCTTTAAGTAAGATCAAGCCCAGACTTCGATTGGACTGCTAAGAGATAATTCCAAAAATGATGCTTAAAAAACTCGTCAAACGGGTGTTCCATTCGCCTCCTGCATTTTATTATTATAGCTCATTTTCCATGCTCAGTGTCAAAGAGCAGTAGCCTAGTAATAAAGGAAAGTTAGTAGTGGGAATAGTAAACAAGTCCAGGAAAAACAGATATAAATTTGGAATCCAAAAGTGGTCAGATAGACAGGCAAGTGACAATGCTTTTCCACCTGCAAATGAGGCATCTATGAAAAACATTACATGCTTAGATGATTATAATTGTAGGCTTAAAATACATAACAACACCACTTTTAACATAACATCTTCAGGCCTACTTGATCTAGTTCAGGTGGCAGAGTGCCAGAGCCTGTCGGCAGCTTTGTGGATGTCATCTCAACCACAGACCTCTACACAAACTGGCCTATTTAATATAACCTAACACACACATCTTCAGGGATGTGGGAAGAAATCTACACAGACATGGGCAGAGTGTGTAAACTCCACAGCAACGACTAGGCATGGGATATGAACCAAGGATGCTTGATCCATGCCTTTGTGTCATCATGCTGTTGCTGCAGTTAGCATAATTCAGTCTCCTTTGTCTCTTGTAAGTACAATACATTATAGATTTTATGTTGTGTGTGAAAAATACAAGATGCATAATTAGGCAACTTTCAATAACCTTCAATCATTCCACCTCTCCTTTCTCCAAAATTATGGGTAGCCAAACATGACTGGGTCTATAATAATAATGTTAAGAACATATTTTGAGCAACAAGGAGACCAACAGATTAAAGAGGACCCAAAATATGCAGTTAGGGGTAGTGAAAGTTTAATACAATTGCGTGATGTGGGCTGGTACTCAGCAGTACTGGCACTTTTCATAACTTTTTCATATTTAAAATTTTTTAATTGGCAACTATTTCCTGGGAATTGTAAAGACCAACATATCTTCAAACATAAACTCTGTCCATCTCAAAAGTATATCTGTACTATTAACTGTGAAGAAGCCAAAACCCCTGAAGTACAACCTCTGATCAATACCAGCTGATGAAACAGATTTGAGGACCGGAAACCGAAAGGTCAAGATGAACATAAAGTGTGAAGCTGCGAGTTCAAACAGCTAAGGGCTTGAGTGAGTGCAATTCTCTACCAAGACATACGGTGACGCTGTGTAATAACGATCTCTCTTCTTCGACCTCTGCAGAAAGGAACATCACCACCATTCCATATCTGACATCACTTCTGGGGTCTGGCCATCTGGAAATGCCTCTCCATCTTTGAATTCCTTGTAAACGAAGAGCCGCCACTTCATTAGTCGGAGCGACTTGTTTTGCGTTACACTTTACTTTTATTTTTCAATTGTTAATTATACAGGGTTGACTGCAAGGTGTTTCAAAACTCTTTACTTATACTGTCTTTATCTTAAAAGGTCAAAGACAGAAACAAAGTCAAAATCAAATAAAGAATCCTAATGTTTGGGCCAACTTTAAAATAAAGTGAAGTACCATAAAGCTTTTTAGAAGGATATTATATACACCAAGGGGATAAGGCGGATTATCACAGTCACTTGATTGAAACCAAACCAAGATGGGCTTGTGTAAATAAAGAAAACAAAATGGTAACAAAAAGCAAATTTGTAAATTCAAAGCAAAATGTGAAATTAACAAAAGCGAAATCTTTGTGTATAAAAAACACAAAACAGACAAGAATCTTTGTATATAAATGAAAAATACTGCAAATGGCAATTATCAAACAGTCAATATCTTATGGACTGAATCACATAGCCAATATCATGCTGAAAATAAATAAATAAATAAAGCAATATGCTCCCAGAAACTGTGATTCTTGTAGATGTTTACAGTAAATATATTCACATTTCACAGAAATGATTGCTAACCAGTACCATGCATGCTTTATTAAGCCCCTGTTATGATTACTTACATCAGAGATAACCTTGGAGAGCTAAATTTCACATGACAGTAGGCAAACATTCTTAATAGGATCCATCAAGAATAGACCTAAATAAAAATAGGCACTCATGATCTAAAATAAGTTTTTGTAATTTTTGTTAAAAATGGAGTGGAGTACTCCTATACTCTGAGCAAATATTAGTGCATACTTTTTTTAAAAACGTATAATGGCACAGCCTTGTAGAGTGGACGGACATTCTGTAGCGTGACAGGTGCTGAAATGCTTAGTGAATTATGCAAAGATATTCACAACCAAATGTTTGAGATTGTTTCTTTACGGCACACACGTCAGCAAAGCCATCAGTCTGGGAGACTACTGTATATTTAATGCTGTCGTGTTTTGTTTTTCTTGTTCTTGTACAATGGTAAATACTTGCTATGAATATCAAATGCTATTTGCTTAAATAAACAATTTTAAAAGGTTAAAAAAAAGGTGTGTAGCTGCCTGATTCTGATTTTTTAATTTATTCATTTTATTTACATAATCCATTCCATGTGTCTTTTGGTGCCACATTAATATGTTTAAAAGCATTGTACTAAAGCAAAATACAATTTATATTAGATATATTTTTTGAATTTTACAGGGTTATTTCTTTGAAAATAATATCTGTTATTATTAAGTCTGATATATTGAGGAAAGTATTTTCTGATAACCTGAAAATATGGATTTCCAACACAAAAATATTCACCAATAACCTGTTTCGGCCACTAAAAATGACATGGATTACAGGGCACAAAGACCAAGCAAATTGCAATGTTCTGGTATTTTCTTTCAATTAAGACATCTTTCAGCTATTATTATTTAGGAAGATGTATCATAATATCTTCTTTTTTTCATGTAAAATTCAAAAATAACCAGAAGAACCTTTGCAGACAGACAGAAAGGGCTCTTATTTTCATGAGTTCTTCCACTAATAATAATAATTAATTTTATTTATATAGCACCTTTCCCATGCTCAAAGCACTTCACAGAAATTTGAAATGAACAACAAGGCAGCTATGACACTTGTACAAAAAATATTCACATTTAACGCCAAATAAAGAAAAATAAAAATAAACACAAAGCTTGGAATTAGAATGAGATACCATAAACCAGAATAATAATACAAAATATATGAAATAGTACAAAAACCCCAGAGTTTGTGATACCAACGCAAATCATCTTGACCATTTGGGCGAAGAAAGTAAACTGAAAGAAGGGTCAGAATGTCGGAATAAGTTAAATGCCTTCCTGAACAAATGATTTTTAAGATTTGATTTAAGTAGAATGAATTCTGTTGACTGATCTCATTAATTTAGGGAGGTTGTTCCAAAGTCTAGGTGCTGTCACCCGTAGAGTGCAGATTAGTTTGGGGAACTACAACATTGCCAGAATTGGTAGACCTTAGTGGACAAGCAGGAGCATAGTCATGGAAATTACTGATGTAGTCTGGTGCCAGGCCACTTAAATCTTTATAGGTTAGCAATAGAATTTTATATTCAATCTTGTAAGACAGTCGGAGTGGTGGCTCTGAGGCTAGGGATCTGCCCCAGCAATCAGAAGGTTATCAATTTGAAACCTGTAAATGCCTGAAGTGATTCCACTCCGTTGAGCCCTTGTGCAAGGTTCTTAACTCGCAATTGCTCCATCCTGGGTATGATGTTAACCTTCAAGCAGGGAAAAATTGGAGGTTGGTGGCAGGATTGGCATTCCAGCCACTGTAAAAAACCTCACACTGTTATGCTCCATTTGAGCTAGTGTGGTGATGAGGTGTCATGCATTGCATGGCTGCGCTAAGGTGCTAATTTGGGATCCTGAGGTGGTTTGTCTGGTGGTGGGTGTGACAACATGCTGCATCAGTACATGCTCCCAACCTCTGCTCTCCTGCAAGGAGTCGGCAGAGGGAGAGTTGGATGGGTGTTATGTGCTCACTGTTGCAGGTCTATGCAGCAGAGTTTTGAACCACCTGGACATGTTATAACAGATTAAAAAGGACATCTGCCAGCAAACACAAATCAAAAAAACTCATGAGATCAAAAGAATACAAAAATGTTTTACTATAACTAAACTGTAATAATGCCAGAGCACACAGGACCCAGCAGGAAGGACAGAATTGAGGGGGAACTAAATCTGGGCCTAACTTAAGAAGGGTTAATACCCCTCTCTCTGGCAAACCTTCTGGCCTACCTGGCTAAATTGACGCATCTCTTGTTTCTCCTTCTGCTCTTTGCTTTCACTTTTCTATCTTTTCTGACTCCTGCAGTTTAAATCTTGTAAACTCTCCTCCTAAATCTGAGTTCAACTGGCATATTGAAAGTAGGAAAATTTAAACCCTTACATGGAAGTGCTTCTGGTGGAAGCTTAGTTTTACTCTCATTGCTAGCAAATAGTTAGAAAATCCCAGGGATTGTATTTGCAAAACGTTTCCCAGTGGCCTTAGGTGTTCCTGCACTCCTGGACCCCAGGCTTATGGTAAAGGCCTAGGCAATGGCTAGGATACCTGACCATTTTCATGATGAACAGAGAGACATATATTACATAATAAGTCTCCCTGCTGCCAACTAATGATATTGAGGACTTCTGGCATGCTTACTATCATCCTTCATTGGCCAGTGTGTAAACAGGGACTCCACACAATACTGAGGCATAATACTCCGTATCAATGCTGGCCTGTTGTAAACTACTAGGGTACCTGCCATGTGTGCTTTTTAGAGTCTAATTACTGTCCTGCACTATGGCAGTGCCATTGCAAATGACACTCCCTGCCACACCCTATTTTATAGCAGTCACAGTTTATTCTGTGTGTTAATACTACAACTATTTTTACTACTAATGCTACTTCTTATCGCACTGACTGCTCTGTAAGTACAAAAGGAGTACTGAGAACTCTGAATGCCTCAGGAATTATCATGTTCTTGTTTCAGGAAGGCACTAGAAGTTCAAGCACTGTGCCATTTCAAGAAGAGAAACCAGATCCTGGGAGAGTCCTTCACAACCCAGAAAGGTTCTCAATGATATTTTAGGATGACCTCTTCTGGTTATACCTCATGTGGGGATATTAAACAATAGGAACTCTCTCTGTGAGAGGGATAAAGAAAAGAGGGGTCGTACGAAACCATTTTTTTCTACTGATAAATAAAAGGGCCAGAATACCTGGGCTGAATTAAATACTAAAAAGTCACATCGCTTTTCTTCTATGCGCTACCTAACAGTCTCTACATACTCATACATGATGGCAGTATGGCTAGCACTGTTGCCATAAAAATCCAGCATTTAATATTTGAATCCTGTGGCAGTTCTGTATGGAGTCTGCAGCATCTCTACATGTGCTGGGCTGGTGTTCATTCTAGGCTGGGCCTGATGTTGTTGGGCCATCTTGATCCTGAATTAGATTAAGTAATTTAAAAAAATGTATAAATGAGCTGTGTCACACACGTGCGCATGGGAGGCAGCTAAAGGGCTTGAGTAAGGGCAATTCCAATTTAGACCAGGATGTGACAGAATGCATTGGCTCTTTTGCTCTCTTTCCTGCAGACCATTCACAGAAGATTCCACCTGGTCCTCTTGACGTCACTTCCGGGACCGAGCCTATGGAAGAAGACCTTGCCGGCTCCGGCCCCTATGATGTCACGTCCAGGCTTGAGCCTATGGTTGAAGACCCTCACAACCTTTTTCCTATTCCCTCAGTTCTGTTTTGGGCTCGGTTTTGTGCACATCAGTGCTGTATTAATTTTTGCGACATTGCAGCCAGGATACCAATTATACAGGTGGCTGCCCCAAACTTTGCTAACGGCTCTGTGTGGAGTTTGTAACAGCTGATAATGAATGGGGTTAGGAGGCTTTTTTGAGTGCTTCAGTAAATCTACAAAAACTGATGAAATTTTAAAATGTTTACCAAAGTATGCTGTAGGTACAACAACCATGTTATAATTCTTTTATATAATGTAATGGACAGATGACTAGCAAATAAATGCATCAACCGTACAGTCACTTTTCAATTGACTTTAATGCATCCCCATTTCCTTCGAGGCTTTTCTTATCATGTAAAGACTATAAAAGAAAAGGCTCTTCAGCAGCCATAGGCAGCAAAGGTTAAGAAGAAGGCTTATTTCAATGTAAAAAGAATAAATAATACACATTCACAACTAGCAATTTAAAAATGGAATTTAAAGCTTAGGGGCATTTTGACGAAGCAGGATTTTCAAAAGGGTCAAAAGTTGCATAAAAACAATCTTCCTAAACAAGTTATAAAAATGGAGGAGTTGAAAATGTGTGGATAATAATAGGGTTAATGTGGAAGGAAAACATTTCTCCACTATTGTAATTACTGCATTATTGACACCTTGTCTAATGAGTGTGGATTGGCAAGAGGTTGTTATTTGATACCAAAATGTATGTTGTTGTATAATTGCTTATGTTGTTGGAGACACTGAGAGCACTGATGGTGTGCTGATGTCATTTAGTTGCTACTATACATCTGTTTACTCAGAAAAACAAGAAAGTTAGCAATATTGGTTTCTATAAAAAATATATTATCATTCCCATTTTTTTTCCTCAAATATTTTTCCCATAATCAGAGTTTATTTTATTGTGGCAAGAATAAAACATGAGTGAGTGGTAAGAAGCTGGTTGCTAGGTGCATAAAGAGGAAATTGTCGAACTCTGTGGGAAAGGAACAATTTGCAGGTGGAACCAAAAGCGTGTAAGGCGTTAAAGTCAATACAGGAGTGTGAAAGGTAATTTGAGATACAGAAGTACATGAAGAGCTGTTCTTGGGGAAGCCAGAGCAAGAGGCATGTGAACCTTTTAAAGAGAGACGTGTTAGTTGTATGGACAATTAAAGGCCTCCAGATGTTCAACCCACAACAGACAAAACCATGTAATGAGATGAATACAACAGGACTGTAAGCTTCTAGACGTCAGAAGGCAGACATTCTACTCCAGTTAAGCCTGAGACTCAATGTGCTGAATACAGAGATACATAAACAGTTTACATGATTGCAACTCTAAAGCATCTACATTTTCTAAATATTTTACCAAGAACGTATAAATGATAGATTTCACCAGAACTTTCATAATTAAGTCAATATGACATTAGACTTTTTAAGTTTTTGCAGAAAGAGCCCTCTCAAAATCTGCAACATCTTTCTCGGTTCTGGATGGTCATACTTAATGAACTTAGGGTGGAGATTGACAGCCTTGTCTTGTATATATATTTAGAAAGAATTGTCCACAACTCCTTAGATGTGTTGTATGCACCTCAACATTTGCAAATGGAGAGATTCCAGAGCAGGTACTGGCAGGTAGGTGACTTTAGGATTTACATACATACCAGGATGACCACACAAGCTCTATCATTTTCAGGCCCAGAAATAAAAGTGTCTAACCTCTTCCAACTCCTTTTACACTGGGGTGGCCACTCTGTAACCTTTCGGATGATGGAGATGACTTAGCAGGTCCCACAGCTTTCCACTAAATGTTTCCTGAGAATAAAAAGTTGTTTTGTTAGTAAGAAATTTGTTAATTTTTCACACTGATAAACAAGTGTGTACCAAGGAAGACTTTTGCTCAGCGAACGAGACAAACCTGGGCAGCTTATTAAGCTTGCAGCCACAGCTGACCTGGAAAAAACTGCCAATGTCATCATTGATACAAATGACTGAAGGTTATGTCATATTACACAACTTTTCCAGTGCTTGCCATAGAGGCAGACAGTAGCATGCTGCCATGAAGCTTATGTGACAGACATATCCAGCGACTCATTCCAACTAGTCTGCGACTCCCTCTGATAAAATCATAGAGCTTTGCTTTTGTCTTTAGTTATAGGAATGGACTCTGTGTGCATGAAAACATGGCAACCAATGGATGCTCATCCAGAAATACGATGCATTGCAGGCAGAATGCTATTGGCTGTTAGAAAAAGATGTGAGCAAGACTGTGCTCGAGATTCCACAATCAATCAGTAAATATGACATGGGAGATGATTTTCAGTCATTTAAATTGACATAGTCTGGTGATGAGATCAGTGACTGGTCGGCAAATCTCATATACCTCGCAACTAGAAGTCATGTAATATAACATTGGTTTTAGGTAAAGTTTGGGAGTAAGTTCTGCAAGAAAATATAAACATGTAAGCAGAATCAACAAGGTTGTCCTCTTGGTAATTTTGGCTGTATGGCACAGTAGTCCAAATAAAATTCAGGAGATGGCAACCAAAAACGAATGGTATGGAATGAGACAAAATGACACAATTTATTGGCTAACTGAAAAGTTGCCTGAAGAAGGGGCTTAAGCTGCCTCAAAAGCTTGAATATAGTAATCTGTTCAGTTAGCCAATAAAAGGTGTCATTATGCCTGACTTCTAATTGCTTCCACTATGGCTAACATGGTACAGCATCCTACTACAATAAATATGGTAAGAAGAAGCAAGGAGTTTAAGGCCAGTTCTAATAATGTATTAAACATCCTTAATAAAGAACATTTACAAATACTAAAATCTGGTGAAAAATTTAACAAAATTCAAACCCAAAAATATTAAGGGGAATAATAATGTAAAAAAAGAAATGATGAAAAAATGAAATACTATAGGTGAAATGGATGTATACTGTGTACATGATATCTGTGCAGGCAGTAGCCTCTAACAGAACCTTAGCATTCTTTTTGTTTCAACCTTATTTTACTAGTTTTCGTGTAATTTTAGAAATAGATTTGATCTGGCTTTTGGCTTGTTACTGATAGAAGCCACTACAAAATCATATAAATCATTTTTTTTCCAAAAACTGATTGTTGTGAGGTTAAATTTTGCATACAAGTTGATGAATATTTTGTATGTCTTGTGGTATATGGCTGGCCATTCATCCTGGCCACTACCCCCAGGCCGCCAGATGGAACCCTCCGTGCAGCATGGTGGTGCCCCGAATGCCAGCAGGGAATCATGGACAATGGAGTGTTTATTCACAGCCCTGCTGGATACCATGGGGGCCACCAGATGATGCTGCAGGAAGGATCAAGGACTATTTTCCCTACAGCCTGGAAGTACGTCCCAGCCACATGGACAGAAGAAATGACGTACTTCCAGGTTGAAGAAAAAAGGAGTTTTCATCCAAACCAGAAGTGTCAAGGACTATAAAAGACTGTGAGAAACACCAGAGCGTTAGAGCTGAGTTGGGAGGCAGGGTGACAACGTTCCTGGGAGTGGAGGATTATTGTATTGTGATTGTGATTATTATTATTATTATTTATGAGTATAGTGGAGTGGAGGGTGCTTAGTGCACATTATTATTATTATAATAAAGTCAACTTTTGGACTTGTATGTGGTTTCTGGCGTCTGGTCCGAGGGTTTAAGGGGACAATAGCGCCCTCTATCTGTCACAGTCTTTATTTGTAACTTAGACAAAGCAATGTAATATTAGTGTTACATTATAGATAATAACAGCAATGGTTTGATGGTTTAAAAACCCCTTCCCCCCTTTAGGAGTCTCTTTGTAATTTAACGACAGGGTTGGGAGAAGTGTCTCAAACAAGTTTGACCAAATGTTTCTCTGCTGAAGTCTCTCAGTCAACTCTCACAGGAAAGCCAGGCTGCCTAACTGCCAAGCTTTACCTTAACACATGGTTTGGAGGGCAGGTGTGAAGGTATTCTTTCCCCCCATTGGTCTGAAGTATGGCTGTTTGGAACTGGCTTGTATCAGAAGCCTTTAAGTACCATGACGCCCCATTGGCTCTAGGGGTTGGACAAGAAACCAATAAATTTGCTTGCTTTACCTCTCTCTCTCTCTCTTACAA
Organism: Polypterus senegalus; assembly: GCF_016835505.1. NCBI lineage: Eukaryota > Metazoa > Chordata > Cladistia > Polypteriformes > Polypteridae > Polypterus > Polypterus senegalus. The sequence goes on from NC_053168.1 coordinate 88,747,150, forward strand.
AACTGATGAAAGAGCAACTCACACACCATGAACTGAAAAGGACAACACAATGAAGAGCACAGCCTGTTAGCCGTATTGAGACAGGCATGTGACCTGTTCTGAAGAAATCTTACCACAAAATGACGCCTTAACAAGAGACATTTTAAGTAACTAACAAGTCTGTGTGCCGCCTGAAACTACACATCAATATTTATCAAGGTGTATGGTTGCCAATATTCAAATGTAATTTGCATATTGTTATTATTTATGAATATTATCATAATACATTGTTTAAATTGTAACTGAACTCCTGCTTGTCTTTTACTACACCTAATTGCCTGAGGCTATAAATGTAGAAGGGAAAGTGGGGAGAAGTTATATGGTACAATATCATATAAACAGTGGTAAGTCTGTGAGATTTGAGGCATTCTGACAAAGGCTATATATTAATAATACAAATGAGGAAAGTAGAGTAATATATTACTCTACCAAGACAAAACACTGGTATTTGTATTCAACCCTTAATTTGATTCTTAAGCCGGTTTTAGGTGCTGAGATTTAACCTGGCATTATTAGATGGAAGCAGGAATCAGATGTGAACAGCAGGCTACTCCTCTGCATGACACACTCATAGGTATGCATACACTTACACTCACTTGTATGGGAGCCCATCCAGAGATGCCAGCAAAGTAAAATAACTTTCTGAGATGCTGGAAATAAAAAACTGAGTACCTGCGGGAAACCCACAGAGACAAAGAGAATAAATGTAAATCTGGTCCATAGAGTTGTCTCCAGATGAAAATAAAATTCAGTTTCTTAAAGCTTTAAGACAGATGCACAGTGTAAACAAAGTGTATCTTTTGTCAATGGGGTTCTATATTCCTGCTAAGCTGTGATTGTTGATCATTGATAACAAAAAAAAAATAAGATTCAGATTGAAATGTTTTTAAAAGATTTATTGACTCTTTTCAAATTACTATTTTGTTATAAACTTTAAGGCACAATTTTATCCTTGCAACATTAATTATTTTTTTAAAAGCAACTGTAATGAGAAATAGTATTGTGGCTTTCACCCTCATTATAAGTCAAAAACTGCCTTAAATTTTGCTGTAAATAGCATTCTAATATTCCTCGATAAAGGCAAATTCGACATTCATTATCCTAAAATGTAAAAATGCAACTTTTACACTGCTGGCCACATCATATAATGCAAGGGTGTGAGAATTGAATTAGAGTCAGAGACACTTTTCTTAGGCTGTTTGCTTCATACTTAACAAATTGTTTTAACATTTCCAGAAATTGGAATAAAGCACAGCCTTGTTCCTGTTGGCTGTTTGATGTGATGTTCATTAATATATATCTAATATATAATCTATATATACAGTATAAGAGCCAGATACCACTGACTAACTCATCATCAAATCTCCCGAACCATGAGGACTTGGGACTTGAAATTTGGAATGTAGGATACCCTTGGCCCGTAGGTGCTTGCTAAGAAACGGTTTTAAAAATTTGGTGGTCCAAGCATGTTCTGTCTGTATGTCTGCCGGCTTTATGTCTGTCCGCTTTTCACGAGAGAATTACTTAACGGATCTGGCTATTTTCTATAATCTGCTTGAACTTTCCAGTTGATTTTGCAACTTCTCGTTCGCTTGCGGTACAGATGTATTTATGAAAATCCAACAGAGTGGCTGTGGGCCGAGAGCAGGGGGACGGGGCCTCCCTCATTCACTCGCCAGCCTCTGTTGGAGTTAGTCTACATCTTGCCACGTGTTGGAGTGCACCTTGCCTCCGTTTAGCTAGTGATACCTGTTTGTTCAAAACACATTATCATCTACAGATTGTTAAGGAGTAACATTTGATGTTTTTGAGAGAGAGATCAGAGCTCCATGTGTTTTAGAGGGTAGGTGCTGATTATCAGAGATATCACGGCCATGTGCTTCTCTCCCCAAGTGGGGAAAGCTTTCCTGTCAGAGCTGAACAGGATCAGACATAGTGCCACCGTCTATTGATTTTTAAAGTTTGTTCTGTTTCATTACTATGTGGGCGAAGCCACGGGATACACCTAGTATTGGAATATGGGGGATTCCTCTTCTTTACTGAGGAGTTAAGAGGAAACTGGGTTAGGGACTGTGCAACACTTTCTCACCTCACCCTGTGCACCCTCAAATAGACACTTACTGTACTCACATGATTGACACTGTTAATGTTGCAAATGTCCCTGGTGAAGCTGTTCATATTGCTTTTTAATAACTATAGCAGTCATTGTGATTTTGTTTTTGTTTGTTTTTAATTTTTTTTTTTACCAAATCTTTCTTTTTCTCATATCGGTGTCTTTTGTCGGAGTTTGCTGTCATAATGGCTTTGATCAGGTTATCCCATCTGAAAACATAACCTTAGAGGGGATGGCTCATTATGATTTGTGTGAACTCAGACATGTGTTGTACTTTGTCAAAGTTACCAATACCACACCACACCATGGAAAAATGATTGAAATGGCAAAGGAGAGTCTGGAGAAACTGCTGACCAATTGCAAATGGAATCTGTATAGAATAGAACTTTGTTTTTCTCTTTTTGATTGCAAGCTGATGTGTCTTATTATTTTTATATTATTATCCTTGCACTCACCAACCACTTTGTTGGAACAGGTCACTGGATCAGCACAATGATATGAAGTTGGCATTTGTAAGCATACATAGAGCCTCAAGAATTAAGTACGGCATTGAATCTCATTTTATCTGGTGAATTTCAGATACAAATAAGCATTTTAGGCAAAGACCATGACCAGGAAAAAACATTGTGACAACTTATGGAGAAAAGACGGACGTTGAACTGTTTTACTGATAAGCCCAATGACTTTATTACTGGAGGTTTGTTTACTAAAATCAATTCCCAACCCATTTTCAATGTTTGAGTCTCAGAAAGTCCCACCAAAAATAATAAATGTTCTCCTACGGCCATTCTATGAAAAAACACCTGCCTCACTTCTTCCTCCCAGCTCTTACCCTGCTCTTACCAGTGCACCTCGTGATGTGCTCCTGTGCCTGGCGGTGACCACGGGCCCCTACAGGGTGGAGCTTCCATGCCCTGTACCCGTGGCCCCCAGAGCAACCCGGAAGGCAACCCCCACGTGATCCAGGGTGGGCTTTGACCCTCTTTTTGGAGGTAAGCACCCCTATATTTGTTAAGCCGCTTTTCTTTCAGTTCCGTGAGCAGGGCACTGGCACTTCATACTAGATATAACATAGTACATGTTTTACTTCTTTCTGTGATAACAAAATCAGCCTTACAAGAACAGGAAAATTACCCAAATGTGTAGGCACTTCCAAAATCCAGCATCAAGCAAAAACTTAAAAGTCTTTAAACAAGCACAATGTTAGATCATGACTTGATAGCACTGCTTTAATTTACGTATTAAATTGAAGGACATAATTAACTGAAAAATTCTATTAGTATGCTGTCTTTGTTGAGAATTATTGTGTGTGTGTCTGCATGTTATTCTGAGTTTTACTAAGCAGTTACACAAAGTTAGGCAGAATCACATCGGACAGGAGTGGATGGATTAGACCCAGGACTTGTACCTGCCTTGTGCCTCATACTGCAGAAATAGGCTTCAGCCTTTCGAGACCCTGAACTGGACTAAGTGGGTTTAAGAAAACTCTATCTGTAAATTGAAGTATAGTTTACTACTGGGAAATAGTAATGGATTACTTTGTACATCAGAGCTGATGTCATTTGTTTATCTCAGTTTCTCATCTATGTATTGCCACAATGTACAAAATGATCTGAGCTCTGTGAAGAAAGCAATAATGCAGTTGTTAGGCGCAGAGTAAATATTTTTCACAGAATTGAAAATGACTTCTCCCATTATACCAACGTTTCTCAACCTTTAAGTATTTGCGACCCGAGTTTTCATAACAGTTTTAATCACGTCCCCCCTAACGTTTTTTTGAAAGGAGCCCACTAATATTACGTCTACTTAACTTTTATCAACATTTATCTAACTCTATATTTATTTTTCTAGTATCAGAATGTAGTTTAAGTTAATTTGTTTTTGTTTCAATAGATGTATTTTTCATATTTTTGATTCTTGTTTTCTTTTTTTCACATCTTTGTGCCCCACAGTTTGAGAACCACTGCATTATACAGTGCTATGCAAGTTAATCTCAAAAATAATCACACAGTGAAGAATAGCAAACATTAACTGAATCATAAATGATTAAGTGTCAATACTTTCTTTACGTGTGTAAATAATGACTACTGCAGTTAAGTCTGGTTGATCCAGAATAAAGCATTATATAAACAGAAGATGAGAGACTGCAAATGTCCCTCATAGTTAAAGATCAGGGAGCATCAAGCTACAGAATCTGCTTCAAATATCTGTCTATGACATTCCACGTCCCAAGAGCCAGTTTCTGTAGCCGAGGATCAGACCGCCAAGGTCCCCGCCTCCGGCCACCACCCAACTCACACTGCACCCGACCTCCTTGGCCCCTCCCATAGGTGGTGAGCCCATGGGAAGGAGGACCCACGTTACGTCTTCGGGCTGTGCCCGGCCGAGCCCCATGGGTGCAGGCCCGGCCACCAGGCGCTCGCCATCGAGCCTCACGCCCAGACCTGGCTCCAGAGGGGGGCCCCGGTGACCCGTGTCCGGGCAAGGGAAAACGTCGTCCACAGTTTTTATTTTTCATTGGAGGTGTTGAACCGTTCTTTGTCTCATCCCTCACCTAGGACCAGTTTGCCTTGGGTGGCCTACCAGGCATAAAGCCCTGGACAACATAGCTCCTAGGATCATTGGGACACGCAAACCCCTCCAAAAAAAAAAAAAGGGCTTTCCCTTAAGGATAGGGTGAAGAGCTCAGTCATCTGGGAGGGGCTCAGAGTAGAGCCACTGTTCCTCCGCATCGAGAGGAGTCAGATGAGGTGGCTCGGGCATCTGATCAGGATGCCTCCTGGACGCCTCCCTGGTGAGGTGTTCCGGGCACGTCCAACCTGGAGGAGGCCCCGGGGCAGACCCAGGACACGCTGGAGGGACTATGTCTCCCGGCTGGCCTGGGAACGCCTTGGGATTCTCCCGGAAGAGCTGGAAGAAGTGGCCAGGAAGAGGGAAGTCTGGGCTTCTCTGCTTAAGCTGCTACCCCCGCGACCCGACCTCTGATAAGCGAAAGAGGATGGATGGATATCTGTCTATGACTGCATCATATTTTATCCTCCTCCATTACTTTTTAAGGTTCACATTACTGATTAATACTTTTAGTAAACACTATGACTTTAAAGCCACTGTGAAATTCTGTTAACCAGAAAACTCTACCAGAAATGTTAAGGTATCTTTTTAGCAATTGTCAGGGATGCCAGGGGCAACAACCCGGCCGGGACGCCGTGAGAGATCCGGAAGAGGGTCAAAGCCCACCCTGGATCACGTGGGGGCCGCCTTCCTGGTTGCTCTGGGGGCCACGGGTACAGGGCATGAAAGCTCCACCCTGTAGGGGCCCGTGGTCATCGCCAGGAGGCGCCCCAATGCCTTGGGGACCTGTTACCCCAGCACTTCCGCCACACCAGGAAGTGCTTGGGGGAAGATTTAGGACGGCACCCGGAGAGCTGCCGGGAGGACAACTGGCACTTCCGCCACGCTGGGGCGTGGCCAAGGGAGGAATGCCGGGAACACCTGGGGCTCATCCGGGGACTGCGTAAAAGGGGCCGTCTCCATTCATTCAGCACTGGAGTCGGGTGGAGGCAGGACAAGGCAAGAGAGAGGAGAGTGGAGGCGGCACGAAGAAAGGCATATTGTGGCCAGGACTGTGTTTGGGGTTTGTGCACTTGACTTTTGTAAATAGTTATTATTATAAATAAACGTGTAGTGGTGATCAAGAGCATGTCCGCCTGTCTGTGTCCGGGTCGGCTCCACACAATCCATCAAACAAACATACTGTTTTGAATAATTTCCATCAAAACAAACTCTTTCTCAAAGCTTTACTTAAGCTCCTTCGCTCTGCATTCTTAATAAATTTCTATTAAAACCCAGTATTAAGTAACATTTGACCAGGCCATTCAGGCACTTGGAACAGATGAATTAAATCATCAGTAAGAATACAAATTTAGTTATACTTGCAGTGTTTGTTTCAAACAGAGTGCTTAATTTGTTCCTAAGATTGCTTAGCAGTTGAAATCCATCCAGAGACATTCCATCAGTGGGAGCCAAACCTGGATAAAATGACACTTCGTTGCAAGAATACACATGCATAAATTAACTGTAACATACAGTTCAGTCAAGTTATATTTCTACATAACTACCTCACTTGGAATGCACATTTATGCCATTTTTAAGTAAGCTGTAAATGAAATTATACTTTATTAGCAGGCAACAAAGTTTACCTCTTTATCTGACTTTTCTGTTGGAAAATTATAACATCGAAGATAAGCTGAAAAAAGGTTTCATGGTTAATCAATCAAGAAACCATTTTGAAAAGTTCCTTTCACAGCAGGCATAACCATAAGGCTCTTTACATCCAAATGTTGATATAGTAAGGGTAAATTCACAGGGATTTAGACATAATGTAATTTAATAAATGCTGACTGGAAGTCTCCAAGTTGTTGTGATATGTCAAAAAACAGGAGCTTCTCCATTAATAGTTAATAAATATCTTAGAGGTATGCAAATATAGGTTATCTGCAAAGAATCTATATGGTGCATAAATAAACTTTAATCTTGGTGTCTTTATATGTTAACTAGAAGCCAAAGTAAATACAAAACATTCTTAAACACACTTAATCGAATTCAGAATTGTGAAGTACCGGAGCCTATCTCAGCAGTACTGAGTACAAAGCAGGAACCAACCTGATTACATTTAATTATTATTGCCTCAGTGTTAACAGTATATGCCTTTAAGCCCAAGAGCAAGAAATTTGTAGTGTTCTTTAGGCTGAAGTAGAGACACATTCAGAATAACGTTTCAAATGCTGTTTATTTTCTAGCCCTGTTCAACTAACTCTTTGTACAGTGTTCAAGAAAACCACACCCTTCCCTCAAGAGACGCAGACCATAGTAATCAATGCCTGACCATAAAATAATGACAAAAGCATTATTGAACAATCATATACAACAAACATAAATTATAGCTGCTCTTTGTTGAAGATTCTTGTCAGTACAACTTTCCCCTAACACTGCTAGCTTTTGTGTGCAACATGAGGAGGTTCTGGAATCCCATCTGCCGTCTGCACCCCTGGTTTCCAGCCACTTCCTCTACCTGAACTGTGTGTCACTGCTAATCAAGTGAGGAGATAGCTGGTAAAACATTGCAAAAATAAGACTTCAGGGCAGATGGAATCAGTCCCAGGGTGCTGAAACAATGTTCCAGCCAGCTCTGTGGGGTCCTTCAACATTTGTTCTCCCTTTTTCCTGAATTTGCAGAAGGTTCCCAAGCTGCAGAAAACATTCTGTATGGTTCCAGTGCCAAAGAAAGGACATTCTAATGACCCCAAACACTTCAGAACAGTGGCTCTTACTTCATACATCATGACGACCCTTGAGAATCTAGTTCTAAAACAGCTACAGCCCCTGGTCTCAGAAAATTTAGATCCTCTGTAGTTTGCCTATCAGCCACATATAAGTTTGGAAGATGCTCTCATCTACATGCTCCAAAGAGTCTACCTCCACTTGGCCAAAGCCGGTACCACAGTCAGGATTTAGGTCTTTGACTTTTCTAGTGCATTTAAGAGGATTCCGCCTCATTGACTTTGAATCTTGATGCCACCACAATCTCCTGGATCACAAACTGCCTGACCAACAGGCAGCAGTTTGTGAAGCTAAGGGACTGTGTGTCAGAAATGGTGGTGAGCAATACTGGAGCGCCTTAGGGAACTGTTCTATCTCCCTTGCTGTTCACCTTCTACACAACAAACATCCAGAACAATACCAGCACTTGCCATCTACAGAAATTTTCAGATGACTCATCAAACATTGACTGCATTAATAAGGAAGATGTGTCAGAGTACAGGAAAGTTGTGGAGGACTTCATCTTGTAGTGTAGGGACAACAACCTGCAACTCAACATCAGCAAGACAAAAGAGCTGGTGATAAACTATCAGCATGCCTAGAAGCCTCTGAGACCAGTCACCATTCAGGGGGAGGATATGGAGGTGGTGCAGAGCTACAAGTACCTGAAGGTTCACCTAAATAACAAATTGGACTCATCTGACAACACTGTGGCTCTGTACAAGAAGGGCCAGGGCAGATTATACTTGCTAAGAAGACTTGGGTCATTTGATGTGTGCAACAAACTGCTGGAAATGTTCTACCAGTCCGAAATAGCCAGTGAGGTGTTCTACACTGCAGTCTCACAGGAAAGCAACCTGAACACCAAATAAGCACAATGCCAAAATAAACTTATCAAGAAAACCTGCTCCATTCCAGGGTGAACCCTGGGCACACTGGAAGCTGCTGTGGAAAAGAGGATGATGGTAAAATAGATGCCATCATGAAAAATCCCCTTCCTCCCCTTGTTGAGCTTATTTATTGATTGATTGATTATTTGATTGGCTGTTTTACTTGTCCTGCAACTTTGCATCTAGTTTTTTTTATGTTTCTTCTGCTGTATGCATCTGAATTTCCCCACGGAATGAATAACGTTTATCTAACCTAATCTGATTGAACTTAAAATTAGAAGTTCACTGCATGTCTTGAAGATGGCACGGTGGCGCAGTGGTAGCGCTGCTGCCTCGCAGTTAGGAGACCTGGGTTCGCTTCCCGGGTCCTCCCTGCGTGGAGTTTGCATGTTCTCCCCTGTCTGCGTGGGTTTCCTCCGGGCACTCCGGTTTCCTCCCACAATCCAAAGACATGCAGGTTAGGTGGATTGGTGATTCTAAATTGGCCCTAGTGTGTGTCCTGCGGTGGGTTGGCACCCTGCCCTGTGTTGGCTGGGATTGGCTCCAGCAGACCCCCATGACCCTGTATTTGGATTCAGCGGGTTAGAAAATGGATGGATGGATGTCTTGATGCATTTTCATCCTTCCTTATGGTTCATGTTTATGGTGAGCTGGAGCATACCTCAGCAAGAATATGTGCAAGGCCAGGAGTATCTGGAAATAAAAACTGTAGACACAGGCAAAATTTGATGTCCACACAGACAGTACCTGGGCTGAATTATGAACCTAGTAAAATGTGCTTGTGAGGCAGCAGTTCTAACCACTGTACCAACATACTGGCGTTGATGAATTTTAAGTGAACTTATTTGGAGTATTGGTTAGTTTTCACTTCAATGAGATTAAGACATGGATATCTTGTATTAGAACTGTATTTTGCAGTCTGGTCCAAATATGGTGCAATGATGATTATATTTTGGGTAAAGTTTAACTTATGTAGTCCTTCAAAGGTATAAACTGAAGCATCTAACCTGCTGTTGTATCAGAAGAGAACTAGAAAGTTTGGCTTTTTATTTTCAGAGTTATCCATATTTCACTGATAAGAACAAAATAGAAAAATAAACAAGAAAGTAACAGCTGTAAACATTTTTTAAGTAGTAAAAGCTTGTGAGCATTGACTATTTTGACCATTAAGCTAGTCCAAGTTCGCTAACAGAACTGAGTCAAACCATCTCATACTGTCTGCACACAAACACATACATCACTGGCAAACTTCTCCTCAACATGGCATACGTATTCACCTATTATAGTTAAATGACCAGCAAAAACAGGCTGTACAAATACAGCTCTACAAATACAGTAGACTACTGCAGAGAGAAGCAAAAGGGAATCAGAACATTTATAAACATATGGCACTCAAGTCTAATATATGCTTCTGCGCACTTCCTTGTACTATGTTTAAAAATATAAACCATGAGTAAGATTGTTAAGAAATTAATTAAAAATGCAGACTCAAACCGTTTAATTAAGTTCTAGCATCCGGTAGTCACCAAACACAAGCAGAGAGGTAACCTGCTGGTATTCTCGAAATACTGGGGATGAAATCTTGATCTTGAGAAGACCTAAAGTCTGCAAGTTTCTAGTGTGTATATATATATGCCCCTATTGGGGCTCATCAATGTACACCCCTTATGGCGATCAAACCTTGAATGTCAGCACCTGAGATAAAGCCTCTGATGTTACACATATATATATATATAGTGATGGACGGCCGGCGTTTCAGTCTGGCCAGGACGTCCCTCAACAGAAGAAAGCAGCCTTTTCAGGGCACTACACCCCCCCCCGGGACGCTAGATGGCAGCTCCCCTGGACGGAAATGGTTCCCCGGATTCTCGCAAGGCAGCATGGGACATGGAGTCCATCTCTTCAGCCCTGTTGGGTACCGTGGGTGCCGCCAGGGGGAGCTCACCAAGAACCTGGGGACTATTACTGTTATGCCAACCCGAAAGTACTTCGGGGTCACGAGGATGGAAGCACGCAGTACTTCTGGGACACTTGATGAAGGACGATGTGGCGTTTGACCCATAGAAGAAATATTTCTGGGTCAGGGACTATAAAAGGATGATGGGAAACCCAGCAAATCAAGCCAGAGTTGGGTGGTAGAGGAACAGAGCTGCTGGGAGTGGAGGATTGTGTTATTGATTATCATTATTATTGTATTGTTGGAGAATTGTGGAGTGTGCAGTGCTTTGTACACTTTATTGGAAGAATAATATTAAAGAAATTATTCTTGGTGTTTTAAACGTGTGTCCTGGACGTCTGTCTGGTGGGTTCAATGGGGCAACAGCGACCCCTAGCATCCACAATATATATATATATATATATATATATATATATATATATATATATATATATATATATATATATATATAGTGTGATAAAAGGCGCTGTATATCATACCAGACATCATAAAGGTTTGGGGCAGCCACCCATATAATATATCCTGGCTGCAAATGTAGTAAATTTTCACAGAGTTGTTCACAAGACAGTGGCTGCAAATGTAGTAAATTTTCACAGAGTTGTTCACAAGACAGAGTCCAAAACAGAACTGATTACAACAGACAAAGATGGAGGCTTTAAAGGCCCATATAGGAAGTGACTTCATCAAAAGGGCCCCCACACCGGAAGTGATGTTGTCTGGACTGGAACTGACGTCAACAAAGGGGCCTGCACCGGAAGTGATGTCTTCTGAGGTGCTGGAACCTTGCAGGATTTCCTGGGAAAGGTCTATAGGGAACTGAGAAAGACAGTTAGCACACTCCACCGCCCCCTGGTCAGATGTTTTATTACAATTACTCAGACCCTTTAGCTGCCTCCTACTCGCACGTGTGTGACTATATAGTCTCTTAAATAAATAAAAGGTTATTTATACACCGAAAAAGAGAGAAAGTCAAAGACAATGTTTTGGCAGTATAATTTTCATCAGCTGAAAAGAAAACATTAGGTAATATGCCAGGTATGGAAGGAGCAAACTCAGTGCAAATGAAAGGCAAAAATGTGAGAGTAGATGTGAAAAAGCTGCCATTAGAGAAGATGAAGGGAGAAGTTAAAAAGGCAGTTAGCCATTAAGACCTGGAGAAATAAATATATGAACAAAGCTAAAAATGACCTTAGCTTCTTCTGTTTTTCTTTGTAAAGAGTCTTTGAAGACAGATCTAAATTTGTCCCATTATTAAATAGTTTTATTCAGCTTGCCTGTATTGGACAGTTCATACCAACATGCTGCTGTTGAGTATTTTGAAAAGTACCAGAAAATCATATATGCCATTTAGCAATCCCTAATCAAAGTGCACTATTAAGGAAATGCATTAACAACCTTAAAACATAATTTACTTTGAAACTAGATGCAGTCAGGCAAAGTGCACTCACTGGACATGGCGTGCAAGCACTCTTGTGTAATAAATTATAACACAAATAGGAAAAATGATGTCAATGCAATAAAACTTAATCCAGACTTTCTAGCAGTATGCCAAAGCAGAGAGTTTGCAAGGTTTGGTATATACAGCAATGATTTTAGATGTCCCAAAACCAATAATTGAGAAGGTTAGAAGTATAGATAATTAACAGGAAAATGTATGATTTAATTAAAAAGGCTCATTATTTGAACACTGCGGTGGGTTGGCACCCTGCCCAGGATTGGTTACTGCCTTGTGCCCTGTGTTGGCTGGGATTGGCTCCAGCAGACCCCCGTGACCCTGTGTTCGGATACAGCGGGTTGGATAATGGATGGATGGATTATTTGAACAAAAACATTGTAATTGATATGGTCAAGGCAGACTAAATATGTTTGATTTTGAAATTTGCAATACCATTTTTAACATTTAGTTAATTGATTTAGAACTACATTAAATCAAAAGAAAAATTATAGTACCTAATCCCAAGCCCTGTGTTTATTTTTCATAAAAACTGGTGGCATTGAGTCTCACCTCAGTTGCAGTTTTAATGTTAGTAAACTCCCCAATAATCTATCAAATTTCTATAAGCCTTGGTTCCTGGTGGATTACATGAAAACACAAAATTTATCATCATATCCATTTAATTGGGAATAATTAAGATATTAGCTATAAAAATAAAACCCTGTTCTTCATCAACTCTCTCTCTCACACACACACTCTCTCTCGCTCAAACAGTCCCCACCTTCTCTATGTAACGCCGCACTACATCAACTTACTCAGCTCGTGAACTATAGATCGCACCAAACGCTTGCAAGTGTGGCTAGATTTCAATAGTAAAAATACGACAACGCAACATGCAGGAATTGCAGCATTGTAATTTCTTGTAAAAGAGGCTGTACAACAAATATAACAAAACATTTACTATAGCACGGCATTATTTTAAAAGAAGGTTCAGTGTCTTACGGTCTGCCAGCCCAAGTGCCTCAACTAGCGCTAGCACATCGCACTCAGGTAATATTATATAACGTAACTGGTAATTGTATAAGTAACTCATATTTTAATGAAATATGTTGACCTTTTTAACCATTTTAGAATCGGGACCAAAAAACGATCAGAGCCGGAATCAATAAACAAAATCGGAATCAGATTTGGAATCGCTAAAATCGACGATACCCAACCCTTTCCCTGACTGATTCAATTTGTCAGCGCCGTTACAATAAATTGGAAGGAGTAAAAAATGTTATACGCCACTGTAAAAAAATTAACCTGAATTGACTTTATTTTAACATGTATGCATTTCATCTGCATGTTTTATTAATTAGTACTTTTTCAGACATATTACGCTGATAATTATATCAATATTTATTTATCTTTAAAAATATATATAATATAGTATGCAGTATAGTACTGTCCTCTCAAAAAACTGAACGCGCCGTTCCTTTTAAATAACATCTCGCGAGATTAAGAGAAACTGTCAATCACGTGACTAGAGGTTGTTTGCGAGTTAGAAAAAAAGACTGCAGGTCAGACAGCGCCTGACTAGGCACAGATTACGAGAGGTGAGGGAATGGGGAGTGTAAGGAAGCCGACAAGCCTGGTAGGACTGTTAGATGTACCGGAATATACCGACAGGTGCGTTACGACAACGCATTTGAAAGAATCAATAAAATAAACGTAGAAGAAAAACAACAGGGTATCGAGTGACACGACGGAGTTAATGCGTCGGAAGCTCCGAAAGTTGCCGGATATCTTCTAGCGACTTGCCACATCTGCAGCTGCTGCGCCTGCTCACATGAACTAGGGCTCTCGCCGCTACCTTGTCGCTTCCCTTCTTGGATATGGAGAGGTCTAGTATGGGTTACGAATCGACGGTAACGAAGCTATATTTACAGACTGTGACATCGGACTTGCATAACTCTGGCATTCGGTACCCTGGATAATTAAAAACCTCCTCACAGTAATGTTGCATATATTTGAAGCAAGCCTCGTCGTTCTAAGTTTCTTTGTCTCGCTGTCTTTGGATGCCTTTTTGGATGTGCAGTCCCTCTTAGTTTTGTTTACATGCATGCACGCGCTCGCGAGCGCGCCCTTCGATACTGCTCTCAGACCAACGTTTCTAGCAATCTGCACAATGGTATTACCTTCTCAATTTAATATTAATCACATACTTACCTGGAGAAGGAATCATTGATGTCTTACTTGATTACAAGTCCGAAATCAGTCGGCCGGACCGTTTGGGGAAAACGCTTTCTCACCCTATGAATGATGTGGATTCCTGGAGGGGCAGCCCTGCAGCTTTTGGGGAAAGTGTTGAAACACGTAGCATCTAAAGGTCATCTGCAACTTCATCGCTGGTTGCAGCGACCCACCCATGAAATAGACGACAGCAGCACTATGGACGCGGCAGTGGGCAGCAGGTACGACGAGAGGTGCCTCAAGTTAGAGACGAGTAGCGAAGCGAGCGATCCCAGTGCGTCTTTTCTCTGGGATCTCAAACACCCATGCTGCGTGACCACTTGTTGTTACAAAAGCGCTCTGTTGGCCTGCATTTTGGTGACTGTCTGCTTTTCTTCTGTGGCTTTGGTACGACAGTATCTGAAAGATTTACTTCTATGGCTGGAGAGTCTGGACAGTTTGGTAGGAGCGTTGCTCTTTATCGTCGGCCTCATCATCGTCTCCTTTCCTTGCGGTTGGGGCTACATTCTGCTCAACGTGGCCGCAGGCTACTTGTACGGTTTTGTTTTGGGGATGGGGCTGGTAATGGTGGGTGTTCTGATAGGCACCTTCATAGCACACGTGGTGTGTAAGAGACTCCTGACCGAGTGGGTCTTGGCAAAGATTGAGAGTAACGAGCAACTGAGCGCCGTAATCCGCGTAGTGGAAGGAGGGAGCGGACTGAAAATCGTTGCCTTAGCAAGACTTACGCCAATACCCTTCGGACTCCAGAATGCTGTGTTTTCGGTAAGTAGTGTAAAGTGGGTTGTGTGGGCGCTGAACTGATCCTTTTAATGTTTAAAGTTCATTTTGCAACACATCTGCGGGGAGGGAGTTTTTTGTGCTTGACGATCATGGTCCCATGACGCAACTGGGGCATGCTTTATGGTGTTAATGCCTGTGATGAGCTTGCTTATGGTGCAACATTGCCATTTCCAGCAGTCTCAGGTACACGCAGCTAAGGTAAATGTAATTAGACGAAAAATCACTTTTTTGAGCTGGATAAAGCTTTAAACACAAAGTTTGTTAACTGATTGACTTTTGAACTAGTCGAAGTAGAGATTAAAACCATAAGCCCTTTGAACTGTTGTTGACGTATATTTCAAGGTTAAAAATCCTTTCGTCTTTTGAGTAGTTTTTTTTCTAAAGAATATTTTTACAACGATGGAAGGAAAGTTCGAACTATTAACTCTGATAAACGTACCAGTTTGACATATTCACAGCACTGTTTTATTTTTTTGCTGTAATGGCTTGATATATATTATGTCAAAACTTCGTAGTGATGAACAGTTATTTTAGTGCAGGTACCAGTGTTGACCAGTTTTTTGTTATGGATTTTTTAAAGGAAGATGCAGTATTACTACAGGGTATGCTAATGCAACAATGGCATAAAGGTGTATAATTCCCAAGGTTCAGTATGTCTGGATCTATCTTACCCATGCCGCACATTCAAAAAAATTATGTATGAGCTTGATTCAGTTCGGTTTATTTTTGTATAGTGCTCTTTATTCAGGGCAGACTGAAACACAACTATTGAACTACATGTTGTACATGCATAAAAGTACAAGTAAGTTTAATAGAGTGACAAAGAGCAATTTTAAAACTACTACAAGTAAGTCACTACTAGATTACAGTGGAGGAGAGGAAGACAAAAAATAGAAGCGTTCTTGGAGAAAATAAATGAGTGAGTTAGGGGTGCTGGGGGAAGTCCCATAGTTAGTGATAACTGACAGCTTGAGGAAAAGTTAGGCACAATCACAGTTCTGGTGATATAGACAGACTAATAACTGATCTTTTCCTCTTAATGCGATGAAGTGCAAATTATACCATCTGAAATTTAGGATATGGTAATTTCCTAGAAAACAGAGGCTTGCTTTGTGCAAGTTAGGAAGGAGCAGTTTTCTCAGATGGAGGAATTTGGGTACCTCACTGCCTTTTTTAAAGATGAAGGTAGAAATGGTTTTGAGAATGATCTGTTAACCAATGCTGTGGCAACAGTTTGACAAACTTTGTCAAATTTTGCTGTAGGCTGTTATGGTAAAGTAGGAGCAAGTCCCCAGCTGAGTTCACTCTGTGTTTAGTCTGCATAGGCATTTTCACCAGTTTTCGTAAGCCCTAGGAAGTATATAAAAGAATGAGATCATGAATATAAGGAGAACAAAATGAGATTCCTACACAAGGTTGCTGCATGTGTTGTGAATAGTATATGCGTGGAAATCAAAGTTCATCTTCTAGGTCAAGAGGAGCCAGTTATAATTGTTTGTGAATGAACTACTGAGGAAAGACCCAGGGTCTGAGCTAGGAGTCGCTTGAGGAACTGCATCTCCCAGCTGGCCTGAGACTTCCACAGGTGTGTCTAAAGACAGCTGTTGGAAAAAGGATGGCCTTGCCTGTCTGATTTGCTGTGCTGAAGCTGTGACCCTCACAAGAACAGGATAATGGAATACAAAATAAACATGTACAAATTCTTAGCAAACATTCTGCATAAGTAAATATTTTGTTATAGTGTTTCCTCATCATATTGTATAAGCAAATTAAGCAAGTATTTTCCCGTTTTCTATTCTGTCCTCCAGTTAGCTGTGAACCAACCAGTCTCAGTGAGATTGCATAGGTGATGAACCAGCTGAGGGGTAGGAAAGGCCGCAGGGATCTGCGGTATCTGGGATGAACTTCACCAGGCTGGTGGCAAGGCTGTCCTCCTGGCATTGCAAGCACCCTTTGCTTCAGTTTGGGAGACGGGCGTCATCGGAATTGACTAGAAAATAGGACTTGTTGTCCCTATCTGTAAAAGGAAGGGTGATCGCCTAAGACATCTACCATTGACTACATCCTGGGAATGATGGTTCATATGGAGCACAAACACAAATACCAGTTGAGTTTCTTTGCAGCCTTTGTTGATTCTCATAAGGTGTTTGACTTAGTTGATTGTGCTGCTCTGTGGGACATGCTGAGACTTTGTGGGATCCCCCCCCGAAGTTTCTGAATGTCATGGCCGGCCTGTTCACTGGTACTATGAGTGCTGTGCAAAGTGGAGGCAGAAACTCTGCGTTTTTCCCATTTGACTCTGGAGTTCATCAGGTGTGTGTTTTTGCTCCCAGTCTGTTCAATGCTTGCATGGACTGGGTGTTGGATAGGGATGTGGGGCATCTGTTGGTGAAGAAAGATTCACTGATCTTGACTTTGCTGATGATGCTGTGATCTTTGCGGAGTCGATGGTGGTTCTGATTGGGGCTTTTGAATGACTGAGCAAGGAGTCTGAATGTCTGGGCTTCCGTGTGCCCTGGATAAAAACCAAGATCCAGGTCTTTAATGACCTCTTGGGCACAGCCATCAGCAGTGTGTCTGTCTGTAGGGAGAATGTCAACCTTGTCGAGAGGTTTACTTAACCTTGGTAGCGACATTCATGTCTCTCGTAACTCTTCATATGAAGTTAGCAGATGGAATGGGAGAGAATGGTTGGTTAGGGACTGGGGGGCCATGAGGTTGCTGGAAAGGGGTTTGTGGCGCTACTGATATCTCTGCAAAAGGATCAAGGACCAAGTCTTTGGAGTCCTGGTGTTCCCTGTTTTGCTATATGGTTGTGAGACATGGATGCTATCCAGTGACCAGAGACTGGACTTCTTTAGTACTGTCTCTCTTCGGAGAATCGTTGGGTACTGCTGGTTTGACTTTGTGTTGAATGAGCAGTTGCTCACAGAGTCCAAAATGAGACACATTACCTGCATTGGTTACGATACTATGACTATGTGGTGCAATTCCCAGAGGGTGATCTGGCTTCACAGGATCCTCATTGTTGAAGACATCGGCGACTGGACTAGACCAAGGGGCACAATCATGTAACACCTGGCTGTTGCATATAGATGGTCATTTGCATTGACTGCCATTTTTTACCGACCAGGATCCTGAGCTGTTTCGTTGTGTGGTGGGTGCATCCTCCCCAACCTGACCTGATTATAATAGTAGAGATGGTTCATAGCTTCAAATTATGATCAAGCCAGAAAATGTTTTGTTTATGCATTTAATCAGATAATGTATTTATATTATGTACTGTATGTAGTTTGTTTTCAGTAGCAGTTGTATTTTTCAATGCTATAGCATTGTTTTTTGTTTTGTTGTATGCAGAGCGTGAAGTCATGATCATTATTTAAAAGGATTAATGAATCACTGGATTATTCAACAATATATCATATCATATTATTTGAAAATAATACAGTTCAATAGCTTGTGGATTATAAAAATACCCAATGTAAACTTAATCCAATAATATGTGAAATCTTGAATATACCTACTCGTACTGTATTATCAATCTACAGGAGTTTATTTTTTTTATTTAACTGTTATGGAATAAGTACTAAGGGTATCTCAGCAGAACACACAGTTACAAAAGGGTCAACAAACCACAAACATGAATCTAACTCCTGACACTCCTCCCAATCCTTAACCTTACAAAGCTTTTAAATTCTTTTAAAGTGAGCAGTGGAGTCTTTCTTGGGTTTATTTTTACCTTATGTGTCTAAATGGCAGTTTGGCAGTCCTTGGTCTCCATGTGTCCTTAAGTAGTCTTTCAAAAACCAGGTTTGGGTCTCGATTTTCAAACTGCCTGTTTTTTCCATATTCTGTTTTACCTTTTTCAGGTTGTATGTATCTGCTGCCACCTGCTGGCTTTAAGGAGTTGCAGTGGCCATCAGTCAGGTAACTATATGGCCTGATATTCCCAGATAATTAATCTAGAGCTTTTGTACAGTCTTCACAGACTGCCAATATGAGTTTCTTGCACTCCTTCGGTTCTCAGAATTCACTTTATGCAACACAAATGCATAATCAATTTCTTGACATTATTCACAGGCAGAAAATCAATAAATAGAATGTCCATTCTTTCTGCAAAATTTAATGTATATTTGATCAGGATGTAGGATCACTAGGAAATGTTTGCTGCAAAAATGCCTGTAGCGATGAGTACATAGTGATTTTCAAATTATGTTAGTTGCATAGCAGCAAGCAGAAAAACAATATTTTGAAGGAATACAATGCGCATGTTGTATTTAAATAGTTAGATCTGCATGGGGAAGGAATGGATTTCTTTTTAAGTGAAGTGATTTACTAGAAAGTTAGCACTTATCCACCTTTTTTCTAAAACTACCAATTACCTAGCAGTGAGAATAACTTGCAAAATATACTCAACATAGAAATCAAAGTAGGTGCCATTGATTTATTTAATTGACCAATCACTAATTTAACTTTATCTCAAGTTCATTGCCTTCTCTTCATCATATTGATTAAATGTTCTGCCTGGTATTTCTTGATAAGGAGCACACATTTTAAAATTCTTATACAATCTGTGAACAGTTGTGTGTAGCAGACACCTTTTTGTTTATGTTAAATGGAAGTTCACTAGTGCTATGATGTTTATTTAGGAATGGCAAAAACCTGTATAGGAGTGTTATACATCATTATAAATTAATGTTATTGGTTTTTGATTTAAACATCTTATCGATAGAACTTTATTTATCCCCAGGGGGAAATTTGGCTTTTACCAAAGCTCTTTAAATAAATACATACATAAGTAGATAAGTGAGTAAATTAATAAATATATACACACATACTTTGTTCTTAACACACACCAGAATGATTATAAAGAAATAAAATTCAAAAGAAAGAAAACTTCTGATTTGACTGTTATAGTTCCAATGAGGCATTAAGCAGATGAATTGCTTTTGGTATAAAGGAGCCCCAGTAGTGTTTCTTGACACATTTCTGATGAATAATTTGTTGGCTGAAAGTACTCCGTGTTAGTGTGTTAGAGAAAGGATGTACAGCATTGTTCGTAATGACAACAGGGTCTGTTTTAATTCTGTCCCATGCTACTACCTTCAGAGTCAAGAGTGCTTCCCATAACTGAGCTTGCCCTTTTAATTAGCTTGCTGATTTGGTGGGCTTCTGTTGAAGTGATGTTACCAGGCCAGCATACCACAGCGTAGAAAATTACACTGGTCATCACAGAGTTATAGTTAATGTGAAGGATGTTGCTTCCCGCACTAAAAGCACAGTCTCCTAAGTAAAACAAGAAGAAAAAAAAAAAGTCTGCCCTGCCCTTTCTTATATACTGTAGTTCCTCTGTGTTCCAATACCAGTCCAAACTTTCATTAATGTGTATCCCCAAGTATTTGTAGGATTAGACCCTCTCTACACCCACTCCCTGAATAGTAACCTAATGTAGAGGCTCTTTGGTGTTCTCAAAGTCAATAACAAGTTCCTTAGTTTTATTGATGTTAAGATGCAGACAATTCTCTTTGCATCAAGGAACAAAGTTCTGCACCTGACTCCTATACTCCGGTCTCATTCCCTTTAATCAATACATCTCCTAAGTGCAGAATGTTCACTGGTTTGTAAAGTCAGTCAACAGCATGTGTTCACGTGTATGTTGCAGTTCAAATATGGATGTTGCTTTATTATTAATCACAATACTTTTTTCTTGTACATACAGTCAGTTAAGAGAGTTTTCTTTCCACTTTAAGATAAGGTCCTGAGTATTAGTCTAAACTACACCTATAGTATATCAATAAGATGTTCTTTCATGATATTCAGTAACAGAAAAAAACTAGAGCATATTTCAAGTAATAGTACTTCTACATACTTTAGTCTAAATATGCATTATTTAGACATCAATTAATGATATAATAAGATTTCCATTTATTTGGTTGAAAAAAACATTCATAGCAGGTTATTTTGTAACACCTTTTTCTCTTGTGGACAAAAATGTATTTATTTTTTTCCCCCATGTTAAAGGCAACCAAGCATATAATTCTATTTTGGTATCGTATTAAAGCCAGGGTAACAACTTTTCAGTTTGTGTGGTATAACTCATACAGGTTTAATAACAACGAGCTGTTAACATGTAATGTTTTATTTTTAAGTTATCCTGATTCATTTTTACTTTCTCATATACAGTACATAGTTTAGAGAAAGCATGGGAATCATGAAAAAGTTTTGTGTGGATATTAGAAATGCTGAAAAATAAGTAGATCTGAAAGTTGAGAAAACTTGCACAATTGAAATTGGTACTTTAATTGAATAATTTCTTGAATTTTCAGGTAAACTATGGTTATAATTACAGATAGATAATTCAAATTTTGTATAGATATTTATAATGATAAAAAGCAAACAGATCCAAAATTTGAGAGAAATTACTCAACTAGAAGTAGTTTATTTAAACACCCATCTGAATTTTTTGTATTATGGAAATATTAATGTGTAGATGATATTAAAAACTATTCAATGTAACACATATTCTTTAAATAACTATTAATTGCTATTAATACTATTAATTTTATTTTAATTTATACATCATCAGTTTAACAATAATGTGTAAACATTGAACATGTCATGTAAATAAATATAAAGATGTAATGGGAACAATAAGTTGCTATGTCCACATCATGTTCCTGGTAATAAATTTAATTGTATGATTTTTTTTTTTTGCCATCATTATCATAATTAACACTAGAATCCCTAAAGCCTATGAAAAAGACTCCTAATCCTGGGCTACCGTAAATTCCTTTGCACCTCTCCTCATCAGCATCTTTCGTTTTGCAAATGTGTTGTTCAGCACTAGCAGCCTGCTATCCCAGCCCCCCCACTGACGGAGCTGAGTCAGTCACAAAATTCTCAGAGTGCAAGTGTGTTTATCTGGAAGTGAAGTGCCTGGAGTTGTATTGGGTAAATAATATATCATTATTTGGAATATATGCATTTCATGTGTGTTCTGTTTCTACAAAGATCTGGGTAAGTGTAGGATGTAAGGGATTGTGAGGCATGACATGCTGAACACAAAAAAGTTGGGACACTAAACAAATTGTGAATAAAAACTGAATGCAATGATGTGGAGATGGCAAATGTCAATATTTTATTTGTAATAGAACGTACATGACAGATCAGACGTTTAATCCGAGTAAATGTATCATTTTAAAGGAAAAATGTTGATTCAAAATTTCACGGTGTCAACAAATCCCAAAAAAGTTGGGACAAGTAGCAATAAGAGGCTGGAAAAAGTAAATTTGAGCATAACGAAGAGCTGGAAGACCAATTAACACTAATTAGGTCAATTGGCAACATGATTGGGTATAAAAAGAGCTTCTCAGAGTGGCAGTGTCTCTCAGAAGCCAAGATGGGTAGAGGATCACCAATTCCCACAATGT
Source organism: Polypterus senegalus (assembly GCF_016835505.1). NCBI lineage: Eukaryota > Metazoa > Chordata > Cladistia > Polypteriformes > Polypteridae > Polypterus > Polypterus senegalus. Next base: position 88,769,351 of record NC_053168.1, read on the forward strand.
TGCGCAGAAAGATAGTGGAGCAATATCAGAAAGGTGTTATCCAGCGAAAAATTGCAAAGACTTTGCATCTATCATCATCAACTGTGCATAACATCATCCGAAGATTCAGAGAATCTGGAACAATCTCTGTGCGTAAGGGTCAAGGCCGTAAAACCATACTGGATGCCCGTGATCTCCGGCCCTTAAACGACACTGCACCACAACCAGGAATGCTACTGTAAAGGAAATCACAGAATGGGCTCAGGAATACTTCCAGAAACCATTGTCAGTGAACACAATCCACCGTGCCATCCGCCGTTGCCAGCTGAAACTCTACAGTGCAAAGAAGAAGCCATTTCTAAGCAAGATCCACAAGCTCAGGCGTTGTCACTGGGCCAGGGATCATTTAAAATGGAGTGTGGCAAAATGGAAGACTGTTCTGTGGTCAGACGAGTCACGATTCAAAGTTCTTTTGGAAATCTGGGACGCCATGTCATCCGGACCAAAGAGGACAAGGACAACCCAAGTTGTTATCAACGCTCAGTTCAGAAGCCTGCATCTCTGATGGTATGGGGTTGCATGAGTGCGTGTGGCATGGGCAGCTTGCATGTCTGGAAAGGCACCATCAATGCAGAAAAATATATTCAGGTTCTAGAACAACATATGCTCCCATCCAGACGTCATCTCTTTCAGGGAAGACCCTGCATTTTTCAACAAGATAATGCCAGACCACATTCTGCATCAATCACATCATGGCTGCGTAGGAGAAGGATCCGGGTACTGAAATGGCCAGTCTGCAGTCCAGATCTTTCACCTATAGAGAACATTTGGCGCATCATAAAGAGGAAGGTGCGACAAAGAAGGCCCAAGACGATTGAACAGTTAGAGGCCTGTATTAGACAAGAATGGGAGAGCATTCCTATTTCTAAACTTGAGAAACTGGTCTCCTCGGTCCCCAGACGTCTGTTGAGTGTTGTAAGAAGAAGGGGAGATGCCACACAGTGGTGAAAATGGCCTTGTCCCAACTTTTTTGGGATTTGTTGACACCTTGAAATTCTGAATCAACATATGTTTCCCTTAAAATGATATATTTTCTCAGTTTAAACTTTTGTTCCGTGATTTATGTTCTATTCTGAATAAAATATTAGAAGTTGGCACCTCCACATCATTGCATTCAGTTTTTATTCACGATTTGTATAGTGTCCCAACTTTTTTGAAATCCGGTTTGTACCTAAAAAGAGAAACTTTTTCCATGTTATATTCCATGCTAATAATGACATGAAGTGTATAATGTGTGAAGACTTCAGTACAAATATCAAATAAATGTGCGCTTTTATTTAAGAATATAACCAAAGTAAAAAAAATCATTCAGTTTACATGTTGCTGTCCAATATGTTAAAAACCAAAGCTCAAATGTCAATTGACAGAAAGTTGATATGTATTCTTGGATGGTGCAGAGGTAAGAACTGCTGCCTTATAACCAAAAGGTTCCGGGTTCGAGTCCAGGCGCTCCACATTTTGAGTACTGAACTGCTGTTATTACTACTATAATATAATAAAAACATATATTTGATTCGACTCTGTGACACCTGCTGTAAATTTTGGCTACTTATAAAACTTTGCGCTTGTTGTTATTATTCAGTTTTATTCTGTCAGTAACGTTCATGTGGTACAACAAACTTACCTCTCACTCTCTGATTAGATGGTGTTTATCTCCATTCTTTTCACAAGGGCAGCGATGACCAAAGTTGCTGCTGTGGTTGATACCTCCACAGAACTATTTGTTGTACTGGCAATCAAAGATGTCCTGTGGCATCTATCAGTATCATGCGGTATTTGCTCTTTGACAAAAGGACACCTGTGCAGATTATGTGAAAAATGACAGATTTGCTGCAATTTCAGACATCTAGCAATGTTTTGAGCTATAACCTAGGTCATAAAACTTATGGAGCTGCTTCGGGACAAAGGCAAAACAATAACAACAGACAGCTTCTTCAGAGCGCTTTTGCTGGCTAATAGACTGCTGCACTGCAACACAACTCTGCTTGGCACCATGAGTAAAATGGGACTTCTACCTGCAGCTAAAGTCACTTCAGTACGTGAGCAACTTTCCACGCTAATGTTTAGAACTGGCAGTGCCATGCTGACGGTATATGAGCCCTAAAAGTAGAAGCCTGCCTGCATTTTCAGTACAATGAAAAAAAAAATTGTTCAAATGACAACTCATTTTCAAATGGCATAGTGTTTTCAAATAGTGACGTTTTCATGTATGTATGAATGTGTGTGTGTGTGCATGCGCGAGAGAGACAGAGACAGATTTGACCTCATTCAAGTGGTTACTGGAATATAAAATAAACACTTTCACAAAGGTATAAGAAAACAAGTGTACTTTTATTCAAGAATAAAACTGAACAAAAAATTCAAGTGACAACAAGATACCAAGAAGACATGATTCATCAGCGTTTGTGTGTCTGCTCATATCCCTTCAGCGACATCTTTTACAGGTAGTAAAACTTTACACCAGCTTCTTTTTGGGCGCATACACTGTCAGCTGTAGTTGTCTGGTTTTTTTTTTGTTTTGTTTTGGGTTTTTTTTTCCTCTCTCACATTGTTTTTGCCTTCCTTTAAATTGTAAACAGCTCTGGCTTGCAGTCTGAGGTGGACCCCAATACAACATACGACTAAATGTTATTAGAATTTTAATTAAATACAGTCCTTGTACAAAGGCCATCATAACAGTGTAACTGCTCGTCATATTTAGACAACAGTCCCTGCACAGTGGGACTTTTGCATTACAGGACTTTGAAAACTCTACCTCACCTAACCTGTGCCTTATAAACGGTAGTACAGTACATTGTCAATGGTCAGGTAACTACGCCAATTGCTAATTCACACCAATATCAACACCTCAGCACAGTGTAAGCACAAATCTGTCCAGGTGACATTGATTCCTTTCTATATTAAAAAGCAACAGACAGAAATAAACAATAGACCTTGTAGTCTAAAGAGTCATTGGAGGTGATTTTTCAATGTTCTTGGATTAGTTATGTAAAAAAGTGTATTTTTGGAAATGTTTTTTGAGTTGCCAGTGTTTAACACTGAGGACTATTGCATTTTTTTAAAGCAGGCAAATGCTGAGAGAGAGGTTATTAGAAGTTATTAATAGGGTACTAGAATAACAATGAATTGAGTAAAAGTCTTGACAAATTTTATAACACTAACTTTAGTAGGGAGTATTTGTTGCTACTTCTCTGTTTATTAGGGCTGATAGTGAAAAGAAAGTTTCACTTAGGTTGTTGCAACAGGTGTCATTCAAGCAAAATATCACCATCCCCCTGCAGAATTTTCCCTGTTGCTGGCCTTCTTAGGTAAGTAGTCATATATCATGTTTATGAAAAAAAAAATAAACAGAGTTTAATCTTTAGATCAAAACAAACAAAAATATGACTTAAGTATGTGTACAGCTTGGAAAGCAGCAAGCTTCCCTAAGGGTATAAACTGGTAAATATTTGATAGTGCAGTTTGCTCCATTAAACTGACATGCTCTTGCCAGACACTACGAATGTTAACTATAGAGCTATTTGTGTACCTTGCTATGCTGAACAAATTTATGTATTTTTTCCTGAGAGGAAAAAATCAAGTTTCTCTGTCTTTTAATATCTTTTAATAGCAAAACATTCCCTTATGTGGGGCTTTGAAAATATCATCATGAAGTGATGTAGTTTTTTTTTCTGGCAATTTATTAAAAAAAAAAAAAGAGGACCACTAACATCACTGAGTTTATACTGAATTCTTGGGAGAACTCTAAATCCCAAACAGAATCAATGCTGCCAGGTTGATAATTTCATATAACTTTTTTTTTCAAAGGGCTTACATAAAAGAGTACTTTTCACTATTAAAAGATTTAAAAAGTTGACTGTTTCCTTTTAAATTTATGAACTTTATATCCACATTAGGAATCAATTTTCTACTAAAAATTGTTCAACTGGGCAATATAGGAACCATCACATTTTGTTTAAAACTTTGCTTAAGCCGTATGCATATGAGCAGTGGCAGCATTAACAGAAAATTTGTGTATATTGAAAGGGTAGTTGAAAAAATTTCTTAATTGCCTCTCAGTAATTTTCTGTGCAGAGTGGTAAACTGCATTACACAAAGTAATTATTTGAACAAAAGGACCACTTATTGGCTCAGCTGACTGAGGCAGTTTCACGCCCCTTGTAGGGATGTCACAAGAACCAATACTTCGATACCAAGTTGATATGAAAATTCAGAAAAATTCAGAAAATGTAATTAGTTTTTTTTTTTTTTTAAGGACTGCTGTGATTTATTCAATGTAATCAGCCAAAAAAAAAGGCTAGTGCCTGAAGAAGCAAAAGTCTCTAAAGGCAACATTCCTGTCCTGATTTGATCCCTCGCATCTGTTTTGTTTTGTTTTTTTTGCTGAAATTAATTTGCAACTATTCAAATCTAAGTACAGATATCTATTCTGAGCACACCCCCCATGCACATTAGTTAGTTAATTGTCTCTGTTCCCCAAAACCCTTTTGGATGCTGGCATTTAACATTGCTGTGTACATTTTTTAAGTAACTAATCATGGTGGCAGCTGCAGATAAGTTACCTCAAATGTCTAGAAGTGTCCGGTGTAGTATTTCACTAGAAAAACTTTACTAGACAGTATACTAAATACACTTGCTAGTGAATAAATCATATTCATTAAATAATCAGGTGGCCTCTGGAAGATGTATTTTTACATGTAGTGCAGCTGATCAAAACACTTTACTACAGATCAGACTGGATCAATTGTGCACACTGTACAGCTAAGTAAGGCCTTGCTTCTCACGTTAAAAGCAGAATCACTCAGCTGTGATGCAATGCTCACCTCCGCATATACATGTGTATATTGCATATTGTACTGATTAATGGGAGCAGACAACATAGAGACTTAATATTTATTTGAAAGAAGTCACCCTTGGGTATGTAAATGTACAGTACCATTACTGCTTTTGATGGACTTGTAAAGTTATTGCAACATACAGAAAGAACTTTGAGATATGGTGGTGTCCTGCCTCTGCCTGCTTGACACCTTGTGCACAAGTGGCTACATGAAGTGGTTCCAGCTTCTTTTCCGCTTTCTCTATTAAGTCAGTGGAGATGTGGCTAAAGATCATTCCATTGGCCCTATACAGGCAGAAAGGAGTGCCCTGTATTTTGTGTGGTATACTAATGTGACCAAACATCCTTTTTTGTTTTTCTTAGCACAACTTTGGTGTCCTGGTTTATCCTTAAAAAAAAAAAAAAAATCTCAATTTGTCTTGTATTTTAAGCATGACTTATTTATCAGTGGAGTAATGCCTGCCAAAAGGACAGTGTGTATGACATTTCAGAAAGAGCATATTAGGGCTGACAGATCAAACATTGCTATTAGAATTTAATTGGAATTTATTAAAAAAATGCAAAAGCTGACATTTGATTGTCAAAGAATGGTTGTTTGTTTTTCCTGCACTAATTATGGCATTGTTTTATTCCAGACATGCTGTGCAAAGCTGCAGTATATTACTGATCCGTTTTCCACTTCACTTCCACTATTGGTCTATGTAGAATTTTGAATGGTGAACTTGTTATCTTCATTTGTAAAATTTACAGCCTAAAACAATGAGATGCAATAAAAAAATTTTTAGGCCACATTTATTAAAAGTTTGCTGCATCTGTAAAGGGGAAAAAATAGACAGATTTTGCAGACCCTGACTCGGTAACTGTGACAGTTCAATTAGTAAGGTGCCGACCTGTCTTTTTATTTTATAAATGCCGCGATATAAATGGTACCCTGCCACTGCCCATTGGACATTTCCAAAATAATAAAACAAGTCCACCATCGACCTGCCTCTTGTTTGCTTTTTTACTGCGCTCGCTATTCTCATCCTGTCAATGTCTTACAAACTGATTGATCTGTATTTCTTGTGATCTTAAACCTTTTCTGCCTTTGCCTGTTTGACAGTAAGACAGATCACAATGTATTTGCACCACAGAACTTCTGCTGAGTGTGGCAAATGGGACACACACAACAGTGTTATAAGTGCTTCATGATTTGCAGATTAAAAAAAAAAAACTAAGAAAAAGATCAATAACAATTTAGTGAAACTTGATGCCAGTATGTGTGACTTGCATGGATTTCAGCTTCTTTCGAGTGAAACCTACGAACTGGAAACTGAACGAGTGCAATTTTAAGATACTTAACTTCTGAGACAACTTAATAGCCACGTCCTTAATTTGTGAATGTTATTAAGCTTTTGAAATTGTTTAACAAAGACCTTCAAAGATAATTTAGATTTCTGAAAAAAGATCCACATCTGATTCAGAGAACAACAAATTGATATGCCAGATATGTGGAGGTAGATTTTCTAATTTCCATATGGAACGGAGATATTATTGATAAATGGCAATAAAACCTGAAGACAAGAATAAGTGTGCCATACCAGTATTTGACCAGTTTTTTGTTAATGGAAAAAAATCCTAATCCAGATAAAATTTATGCAGGCAAAGAGCTGGTCACATATCATTCAGCAATATAAATAAAAATACTATATTCATGATGAACATGGTCTTTCTTATTCTGTTTAGTTAATTGTATCTACAAGCTGCGTCAAACTCGCTGTAGATAGTATTGTAACATGCCCCCACAGCCAGTGCAAAATGTGTTGTTTAAAGTACACAAATAATAAAGTGATATATTATACAAATGGTTTTGAAGGCTGTATTGGTTTGGTTTTATTCTTCAGAGTTGTCATGCACATGAGCAGTGTAAATATGTTTGTATCTATCACTGTAAAACTGCAATACACCCCAGCAGTCCCCACATCCCAGTAACATGAAAAGTGACCTTGCAGCTATATTCATGCCCTCTATGAATAAGCATCTATTTGCATCTCAAAATTATATATATTTTTTTTAATAGATATAAAATGAGTCCTTGAGCAAGGCCCTTAATCTGCAATTGCTTCATCCTGGGTATGACATTAATCTGTATCCAGCCCTGCATGTCGGCCCTCCAACCTGCAGGGAAAAATCTGGGGTTAGTGGCAGATTTGGCACTCCAGCCACCATAGAAAAACCTCACACTGTTCCATTCCATCTGAACTAGTGTGGTGCTGAAGTGTCACCCATTTCATGGCTGCACTCTGGTCCTAATCTGGATCCTGAGTTGGTTTGTCATGTGGTGGTTACGGTATACTTGTACAAATATTAATATAATTGCTTTAAATTAATTGTATTTAGGCTAAGACAGACAGTACATTTACTTTTGAGAGTTCAAGTAAAATTCTAAATATACCTTTCTCACACAGTATCTCTTTTCACATCCATCCATCCATTCATTTTCTTTACCTGTATATCAAGAGTAGGACACCACGGGGCAGTAGAAGCCTTTCTTAGAAATCACTGGGCACAAGGCAGAAACATCATCTGGATAGGGTGCTAGACCCTTGCTTGAAGAACATGCACCCACACACACATTGACCAATTTAATAATGCCAATCCGCCTATCCTGCATGTCTTTAGGTTGTTGAAGGACTCTGGAGCACCTGGAGAAAAACCATGCAGATATGGGGAGATATGCAAATTTAATGCAGGAAGCACCCATAATTAAATACCAGTCTCCAAGTTACTAGCGGCAGCAGCGCTATCACTTCTTTAAAAATAGAAGAAAAAAAATCATTCATGTCTATTGCTTTCACATTCCATATATACAATTAGTAAACCAAAATCCCAGCAGGTTAGAGATGATGGAAGTATGAAAATTCGAAAGTCTTAAAAAAAGGAAACGAAAGATCGTATTAGTGCAAACAAATGGAAATTGTTACTCCGTGAAATGACGGAACAGTGAAAAGAAATCGAATATATTGGTCGGATTTAAACTAAGTTGGATACTTGTAGATCGTCTAATTTGTGTTGCCAGGGAGAATTAAGAGATTCCAAAAACAGTGGCGCAGTATGAAGTCCCGTGAGACGGAGACTTTTAACATGAGATTATTTCAAGTCACGCCCTACTTACTATTTTCAAATAAGACCATGGTCATCTAACCTCAGTAGTGTGAATGCTTTTGTCAGACACACTTCCTGTGCTTTCAGCTCTTATAAATTTTTATCAGGACAATAATTTTATACGCTCAAGATGATATGTACACAACTAAAACTAAGCGAAGAAGTAAGAGGATGGACATTCATTCGAAAAAGTCATTTTATTTATTTATTTATTAGAGAGAAAGAAATTATATTAATTTACAGGCAGTTATACGTTGCTTTGTCACAATTTAAGTCCAAACACGGAATCAAAATTCAATGCAATCTTGAAGAAAAGCTAATTCCAAATATTGTTTTTACTAAAGTTTTAAAGTAAAAGTGAAAATAATACATGTGTAACAATTTCCATGAAAATAACAATCTCTTAAAATTGTATATCCAGTTAACCAAACTCTGGGGTGGGCGAGCGAAGCCGCCTAGTTACCAAAAAAAACAAAGCACCAGCAACACTGTGCGTACTACATTACAATTTGAGACCACGCTGTTAATCATGCCTAAACTAAATGTCATCAAATGACTGATTAGCATCAAAAGGTGGGGCTAGTGGTGTCAACAATTTTTTTTTATATGAAAAGTATGAAAATTTTTGGCACTAAAATAAAAATAATTTATTTAAAAAGCATTTGTCTTTCATAAGAACAAGAAAACGTACACCTACTCAAGAACGATCTGTAATCAGTTGTTAAAATCCCAAAATGCAATATTAGGGATGGGGAAATAAAGAAACATCTTTTAGTTGTTTGTAACTAATCTGGGTTCAGTAACATTTTAACACTGAACAAATTGTTGTATTTTAAAGCATTCTATTCCTGGAGGGGTTACATCAAGAAAAAAGGTTGATAACCTCTTTCTTAATGATGCTATCAAACAATATAATATATAATATAATCATATGTGTAAATTGTTTACTGTAGTTGAGTACTGAGATCCTAGATTGTTCTGTACTTCACAGCATTGTACAATATTTAAATTAGTGTGGGTACGGCTGTGACCAGATTGTACAACGCTTTGGGGGACCTCAGCTTATAAATATTTGGGGAACCCTGTACCAAAATGCTACAGTTCAGGCTAATATAACATATTTAGAACAAAGAAATTATAGCTACTTTTTTTTGTCTTTTAAGTCATTTTTGTTTTTTTTTTTTAAACCACCAAGAGATAATTAAATAAAGACAATCTTTAAAATCTGGCTTTATTTTTTAAGAACGTCATCTTTGGCAGGCTGCTGTGGCCAAACCCTGCCCTGCCATTGTTTTAAAAAACCCTAGTTTATTACTTCCTATTGAGGATTAGTGTATGGAAGAGACTAGTTCATTTATTTGGAAAATACATTTTTAAAAAAGACAAGTGTTATTCTTTTAAATCTAATCAAATCGTTGGGTACAAATTGAAAATTCAATTGACAAATCCCTATCAATTCACTGCTGTCTACATCAAACAAACACACACACCTCCTTATTTTTCATACAGTATTATTTCTCAGCCTCCGTATCAGTGTAGAGTGAATTAGCCAAGACAATGAATTTAAAAAAACTTCCAAGTTCATTAAGATAAAGGCAAGATATGTTCTGTTTTGAGTTTTACTTAATTTCATTTGTGTAATTGTAAAGAACTTTAAACATTTTATTTACTTTTTAAAATTGGTATTCAGTTTGTAAAGTGTAATAATCATCAAGCAAACCTTTCATTCACTACTAAGTTATGAGATACTACTTACAAGATACTCTGTAATCATTTTATACTTAACGTTAGTATGTTAGATAAAGGAAAACCATCTCTCTTTTTAGGAGTTCAGTTCATCTCATCCCCCTATAGTGCACAATCTATGGGAGCAGTTTTAACCATTAATGACTTAACTAAGGGTGCACAACCAAGTCCAACTTTACTAAGAACAATCAAACTTTTATCATTTACTGACTTTTATCATTTACTGGAACTGTTTTATATATTGATGGATGTTTAGCAGCAATATAACATGACTTAATATAACAAAGTTAGGTTTTATTTAAAAGAGTAGATTTGTATGTGATTATAAATTTTTTAATGCATCTTAGTTAGATGCATGAAACATTTAGTCGTCATATTAGTCTTGCCTAGTTTTTCGTTTGTTACAAGTGTTTTTTTTTTTATATATAAAATGTATACATGTAGTCTAAAATGTTCTTTAAAATTATTTTTAAAACACATTGGAATAAGCTGGCAGAGTAACTTTTATCCATTCAAATAAATATATAAAATTCTATGTTCAAGTGCTCTTGGATTATTCAATGTTCTGATTTGTTCTGTTTCACTTTCTCACTTCAGTACTATTTGGAGAAATGTGAGGTCTCTGCTGATTTGTTACTTGGTCTGCAGGAAAACAAAAATTCACTTTTCTTGGCCAACGGGAGCAAACTGCCTACTAAGCCTGTACCACTAATCTCCAAATGCAATTTGAACTCAGAAATTTTTACAGTTTTTTAGACAGCTGATTACATTCAGTGCAGAGCTTGCCTTGTCTGGGGCTTGCGCAAGAATATGCCAGAGATGTCCATTGTGCCTTTTAGTCCTGCAATGATAGCTCGGCTTTGATGGGGCTGCCTGTAACAAGCGCTGAGAGGGCTATCAGAGCACTCTTAAGAGGATATGGTTGCTCTAAAGCATTGTTTCTGGTCTTTTGAAAAGTTTAGCAAGTCACGTTTGTTTGAACAGTGATTTTCAATGGTTGGTCCGCGAAAAGCATGCAAGTCATGTCACCTGTCTACAGTGTTCTTCACTGTTAATAAATCTGTTATTTCAGTTTGAAAATAGTGAACAACTCTCTCATTTTGCTTTCTCTTTCCGTGAATGACAGTTGAAAATGATTTATATGTTGAAATATTCAAATAACAGTGGATTATCCATACATTTGGGGGTTGTCGATGTTTTATTTATTTATTTTTGCCATATCACCCCTACATATGCTCGAGAGATGCACTGTGCAGCCGGTGTGGCACCATATCTCTGAACGCTACTTTTTTCACTGTAGTAACCAAGATAAGTGAGGCTTGCTGTTTGAAAAGGAAGAAACTTAAGAACAAAGATGGAAGAGAAGTGAGAAGAAATTAATAAAATCTATGATCGCACTGTGTCTGATTGATGTTTGAAGCCCAAGGATATGCATTTGTTTGAGTTTTGTTTGATGACAAATGGTCCAAGTGTATTTGCAGTGGAAACATTCATGAAGAACTTGCAAGTTTTCCATGGCATCGGCCTATTAATCTCATGGTTTTAGAAAACTGTTTTATCTGTTTTATTGGTCTCTGTGTTTTTGGAGTATATGGCAAAGTTGTGTGGTGAAGCTTTACCGAATTAATGAGGTTGTTGTTAAAAAATACATGTTTAATCCTTCAGTCTCCATTTGTTGACCACTGCAGATGTCAGTGTATTTAATGCAATTGTTTTTTTATACTGTTTTATGTCTGTTTTATGACCAATCCCTCCGTTACATGTCATGTTCAAAGAACTTAGTCTTTAAATTAAGATTTTTTATAAATTTTTTGACAGCTTATTATAATCTCAAGCAGTTTAAACCAATCCAGAGTCATAAGAAGCTGAAACCATCGCACATCATCATTAGGCACAAGGCAGGATCCAACCCTGAATAGGGTATCAGTCCAACTCGGGGCATATTCATACTAGGGCTGTGCTGTGTCTTAAAAGTCTACGTTATCATTTCATAACTTAAACAATGTACAATGCCATTGCCATTCCTCTTGGGTGGAAAGATGCTTGTGGATTACAAATAATTTTTTTCTCTGGTGGTGGAGGAATGGTGCACAGGTGTTTTAGCTTGGGACAAACGAGCTGGTTTTGTTAACACACAGATTTCTGCAACTCAGCACAAGTAGCGGTATTTGGTATGTTATTACTATGACTCAAAGATCCTTTATACCAAGTTCATTTAAAATTACTACAAATAACGATGCCATATTGCCAGAAAATCTAAAGTTAAATCCATAAAATGGATTAGAATAAATGTCTTCCAACAGGAAACTAGAAGTTACTATTATTTTTACTCACTCAAAACTGTTATCCTCAGTTGTCCTGAACAAAAAAAGTAACTCATCTTGTGTTGCAAAAAAGAAAAACGAACATTGTGGTGTTTCAATATGGCTTGGCTATAGTGCATATTATGCCTATTCTTATCAAGTGTGCATTCGAGTTTAGAGCACATGTATGTATCAGTGTTTGATATCAATGGGTCCCCTCGAAGAGTACCGCTGGTATTGGCACACTTCAAGCACTGCCCACAAGACCAAATGACCAGACCAGCACTCCCATGCCACTGCTTTCCTTGTCTGGCAAACAAATCTCACTGCACAGGGTAGAAAACCACAAGGACTAACTCTGGATGCCCCTCAGTACTGCCCAGAATGAGTGAGTTAGGAAAACAATGGTGAATTTAACATTTTGTTAATGTCACTGACAAATTGCATGCCTTTGGTTCAGTCGCCCAGAGTATGAGCTGACGTTCCATCACATAAATGAGCGGTTTCAGGGGACCCTTAAAAAGGCTACCATAGTCACAAAAGAACACCAACTTTTGTGGCCACAGTGAGAGATCATTGTAAGGATAGTAAGCTATCTAAAAGAGTGATGTAAAGAGCTAGAAACCATGGGCACTTGGACACTGCAAGCACCACAACGGCATGTAGCTACATACATACAGGTGCTCTTTCCAGTTAAGTGTTGTGCATGATGCACTGATCAGGCTGCCTTCCCTCAGCTATAATGCACTCTTGCTAAACTAGCGTAGCACAGGAATCTTACATGCCTCCTGCTTTGAATGTGAGTTGTCTGACAGCATTCTTGTGAAGGGGACAAGATAATAAAAAAAAAAAGTGCTGCAGTTAGGCACTTAGAGGATATTTTGGAGTCCATCGATAATTTTTGTTTATATTGACAATGTGCACAGACAATTGGTGATGGACGATATCACTGACCATCGGCTCAGATTGTGGACAGAATGTAAAAGCACCCAAAGAAGATGTATTTAGTGTACAGTAATCCCTCCTCGATCGCGGGGGTTGCGTTCCAGAATCCCCCACGATAGACGAAAATCCGCGAAGTAGAAACCATATGTTTGTATGGTTATTTTTATATATTTTAAGCCCTTATAAACTCTCCCACACTGTTAACATTATTAGAGCCCTCTAGACATGAAATAACACCCTTTAGTCAAAAGTTTAAACTGTCCTCCATGACAAGACAGAGATGACAGTTCTTTCTCACAATTAAAAGAATGCAAATAGATCTTTCTCTCTTCAGGAGCAGAGAATTTCAGAGGGAGAAAGAGAGAGAGCGCTCGCAAAGAAAAGCAAACAATCAAAAAATCAATACTTGTGCTTTTAAGTTTGCCGCAGCATTTTTTAGAGGAGCGTCGGTATCTTCTAAGCAAACAGCCTCTGTGCAAACAGCCCCTCTGCTCACATCTCCTCCGTCAGGCGCAGAGAACGTCAGAGAGAGAGAGCGAGATTAAAGCAACAATCAAAAAATCAATACGTGTGCTTTTAAATATGCCGAGCACCGCAATAAAGCAGCATTTTTTTAGAGGAGCGTCAGTATCTTTTGTGCAAACAGCCCCTCCGTCAGGCGCACAGAATGTCAGAGAGGGTGAGAGAGAGGTAGAGACAAGCAAACAATCAAGCTCCGCGCGGGATGCATATCTTATAGCATTGAGGAGTTTTAGTTAATATGTAATACATGCTCTGATTGGGTAGCTTCTAAGCCATCCGCCAATAGCGTCCCTTGTATGAAATCAACAGGGCAAACAAACTGAGGAAGCGTGTAGCATAAATTAAAAGACCCACTGTCTGCAGAAATTCCGCAAACCAGCGAAAAATCTGTGATATATATTTAGATGTGCTTACATTTAAAATCCGCGATAGAGTGAAACCGCGAAAGTCGAAACGCGATATAGCGAGGGATTACTGTATTGCATATTTTGTTTGCAACCTCATTTTGAAATATTAGGCATTATTAAATTCTAATTCACAATAAGTAAAAAGAAATGTGTTCCATGAGAAACAAATTTCTATTCCTTGACAAATTTTACTGCTTCAAAAAGTTGGATTAATGAGATCCATTAGTAACTCTTGAATAATGGCAAAAAATATGTAGCCAGACAATTTGTGAATAACAAATAAAATTTTATATCACTCCGTTCCATAGACATTTGCCTTACAGAACTAGATTTAGGTTATTGGTCCTTCCCCATTTCTAATTAGCAACGATTGCCAGCATATGGTAGCTCTCCTAGAGAGTGTGATTGATAAGTTTTAAATTAAACAAGATATGTTAACAATTTCTAGTGCTGAGAGGATAAAAATTTTGATTTTGTGTATACGTGTAAATTTCAACTACATGTTTTATTAGAGGACATAATTTAAACTATATTATTGAGCTCTTTATCATTTAATTCATGGAAAGCAAACGTGTATTTTGTTGGTATCTTTTAAAATCACTACAAATCCATTTTGATACCTTTGGCTTCCACACATTTCGGATATAGTAAAACTTCTTGACATTTTCTTCATAACAAAGTTAATAAAGAGAACCTTATGTCTACATTGCAAGTATTACAATTTGGTCAGTCCTTTGACATAGTGCCTGCAAGATATTTGTTAACACTTAAAATCAATGTATAGCAAAAGGTGGAACAGAATTATTTGAAGAGGAATGAAAAAATGTCTTATGAAAATTAATGTTGATGTGCTAAATGACATTAAATTCTTAAGTTTCTAAAATACACAGCAGGTATACATCATCAGTGTGGCTTGACACTGACCTCGGATGTGGGCTGAGTCTCAAAGTGAGGTGTGTAGCTTACCCGAATCATTACATATTTTTCACTTATTTTGCATTTTATAGAAACCAAGATTACTGTTTAAATCTCAAGTGTCCATACTGTCAAAATTCTGTGTTCCCCCATTATCTATTGCATATACAGTGCAATTATTCTCAGTTTTCATTAATAATTATTGGTTTTGAAAGATTATTTTCAGAAGCTGCCTTTACTTTCACAATTGATGTAAAGAAATTTTGTTAGACTGTGGAAAAGAGGGAGATGATTAAAAATGGATTTTTGTTTTCAATGTGTAACTTACACTTTTTGCTAAGTATAATTTACAAGTAATTTTAAAGGTACTTTGAAATTTGGAAAACAATTAATGTGGTTAAAAAAACCTGAATTGAATGGGTCACCATAAACAGAAAAAATAGTCACAAGCCACATTTCTGTTTCTTGGTGAAGTGATTATTAAACTTGCTTTAAATGTAACTAACTTTAAAATGTTTTGTACAAAATTTGAGCTAATACTCATTTCAATACTGTTAGTTTATCTTAAACAAAGCTCCTTTTAATTTATATGCTGCATCTTAACATTTTAATTTAATAATCTGTCATCTTCTTGATCCAGTTCATTGTCATGGGGCACTGAATCCTTTCCTTGCAATACTGGGCACTAGGCAGAAATCCCTGGAGTGGATAACCATTCATCCCAAAGCCTATTTTAGCACATAGCCACAGTCACATTTTCATGCAGCAATTTCCAGTTAATCTAACATAAATCCATGTTTGCGTATGTTAATGGAATACCTACTTGCGCATCAGCTGAATTTTTTAACTGCACATAGACAAGGATTGTGTATATAATTTCAACCCATGATGTGCATCTGTAAAGCTGCTGCATTAACCACCATACTGACCTGTAGCATTTTAGATATGCTTATAATATAAGAAAAGCTGAAATCCAGAGGTCAGGTTTTTGTGTGCACTTTGTAAACAGCTAAAAGACACATGTTATCTGTGATCTCCATTCTAAAACAAATGTGGTTCTCAGAATGTGACCCTTTTAAGGATGCTTTTAGTTAAATTTAAATAGCTATTTAGTTTTGTAACTTGTGTATAAGAGAAATGTAATAGAAGATATATGAAAGCAATATTAAAGTACTGAAATAAAATTATTTATTTTAAACTTTAAGACATTACAGCTAGTTCTCGTGACCTCATTCAGATACGTACTGCAGGAATTGGAATTTGTGGACGCCGCTGTACCTGAGGTGGAGGCATTGCCACTGCCTGAGCTGCTTGTCGGTGAACATTTGGAATTCGGCCATCCCCATGTGCACAAAAGCGCATATTATGTCTTTGTTCAGCATGAACAGAAGGCCCATCACCCTGTGCGAGTGGATGGTCAAATAAAACAAATGGTCTTCTACCAATATCTCCCATGTCTTTCAGCTTTATAGTAAATCTTTTCAGGTAAAGAAAAATGTTGATGTTTTTCAGCAGTATTCTCAGTGATCTTTGTCAAGTAGATAGGTTGGCTGTTTTGCTTCCTAGACTTACAAGCCTTCCAAAGGACAAAAGTCAAATAAGTCAAATTACAAGGGACATGCGTGTTTGTAACAACCATGCTGTTGTGAGCTAAAAAGAGCAAACCACCTTGAAGCGGTGGTGGGGGTGGGAGAGGTAAGAAGAAGAAGCAATATAAAATATCAATTTAATTCATAAAAAAAAAAACTTGTGATCAGTTTAGAATCTATATATTTTTTAACGTCTCACAATTCCACTTTGATCTTTTTTATGTTTTTGTGAATGTATGAAAAGATGGGCTGTTCTTCACATCCTGTGAATATTAATACCCAAGTTGGAGAAGATAAATACATATAGATCTTACTGATCTGTCAGTCAAAGTGACTTCCTGCCTTTTCAAACAATCTTTTTTTTCCTCAACATAATTATTGTTATGCATTCTGGTACATTAAGTGATATAGTATGTGATGAAATTAAAACATTTGGTCCAGATGACCTTGCATAGTCAAAGCAGCCCATTGAAATTGACCAAAATATAATCTGAGTTATTGGCTTAGCTACATTTAGGCCTCAGAAACACATATCTGTAACCAACAGACACTGTTGACTTTTTTCCTTATTCAGATAACTATTGTAAAAAGGCTCTATATAGGCACCAAACCTGACACGGAGGCACACGGAAATGAAAACTATTTATTTTTCTTCAGCTGGAGGGCACATCTGCCCCGTGTCCCCCAGCCACAGCACAGTCCCAAAATACCAATAAAGGACCAACACAACACACTCTTCTTTTTCACCACCACTCCTCCATCAAGCTTCGTCGTCCTCCTCCCGACTCTAGCCATTGAGTAATGGTTGCTGGGCCCTTTTATAGTTCACAAAGAAGTGCTTCAGGTGGTAGATGGCTGAGTTCCGGCTGCACTTCTGGGTGGGGTAGAGTACGCTGCCCATATGGGCTCAGGAGTTCCAGCTGCAGCACCCCCTGGCAGCGCCTGCGGGACCCAACAGGGCTGCACCCAACTCCAGTTCCCATGGGGCCCTGTGGGAAAACGAGGCACCACTCCAACCCAGGGGGGCGGCCATCTAGCGCCCGGGGAAGGTATTGCACAGTCCATGGCTGCTCCCCCTGAACGTAACGAAGGGGCGTCCTGGCCGGTCATAGACCCTGCCCGTCCAATATACTATATAGGCTTTCTGAAAAAGCATTAAACAGAAAAGTCACTGTATCATGGTTTGAACAGCAGATCTCTAAAATCCCAAAAAAATTCTGGATTTAATTTTCAAATCATCCTAATGGTATGTGGAAATGTGCAGATAATTTAAAAATAGTTTTCATTTATACATTGTCCCTTCTTTCTCAAAATACTGACCTTACTTTTCTTATGCAAATCTTACATGTTTATTTTCCATCCTAAACATAGGCTGAATTTGCCATGTGTCAGTAATGGTAATCATTGAGTTTTCATTCAGTATGTTATCAAAAATTTTGAGCTTTTTTCAATATCAAATGATGATGTTCTAGCTCATGTTGCTGAACAGAGAATGTGATTGTCCATGGCCAAAAGAGTACTTGGTACTTGAGAATACCGCTGTTGCATCCCTACAGAAGATGGCAAACTCAAAGTTAGACGGGTGTCTGGTGAATACGGTCAATTGACTGTCCAAATATTCACCACTGAAGCAGCAGCTGGGATCCTGCCCTCTCACACTTACCCTCCTGATAGTTCAGATGCTTCCCTCATATTAGACCAGTGTCCTACTGGAGGCTCTGCTGGGTGTATGTGTGATGACAAATGTTGGATTGGAGTGATTTATTGACCACCTACGGACAATATTTCTTGGGCCTCATTACTGTGTCATTGCATTGCTTAGTGCACCTACAAAGGTCAGTGGGAGGCAGTACCATCATGATCTTAAAGACGAAGATGCCCTACACTCTGCACTTCGATTGAAATAGAAATGAAAAGTGTCAAATTTCTGCTGCTGAAATATCAAAATGTTAACATTTCGTTTTAACTAGTATTGTATTTAATGGTAAATCAAACAGCTGTTGTTCATGTGTGCGTTAATGTGCCTTTGAAGATTTTATTTTATTATTTTTTTTTTTAAGCATTAATTCTATACCCAGGTTAGTGATGAAGTACTTGATGATTATTACTGAATATAACCCATGTTTAAGGTGGAAAATAAAAATAAGATATAATGTGTTTTTGAGAAAGAATGGATCATATTACAGGAAGAAAAGGTTTTTTAAGTGTTTGGACATTTTATAGTTTAGCTGGTCTGAACATTATACCCAAAATGATTTTTTTCAAATTTGAGAGGTCTGCTGGTTAAGCCCTGATGCAGTGTCTTGTTTGTTTGTAACCTTGAAAAGCCCTGTTTAAGTATCTGGACATGGAAAAAAATTTAGCAGGCTTTATCATTTAGAAGTATGATTTCTGAAAGCCAAAACATGGCAAACCTGAAGACGCAATTTTTTTTTCTTACTAAGTGGTGTCATCAGGACCAAACATTTTGATTTCATTATGAACTACAGTAATCCCTCCTCGATCGCAGGGGTTGCGTTCCAGAACCCCCTGTGATAGGTGAAAATCCGCGAAGTAGAAACCATATGTTTGTATGGTTATTTTTATATATTTTAAGCCCTTAGAAACTCTCCCACACTGTTTATAAATATTCTCCGCACAGTTATACAGTAAACCCTCGTTTATCGCAGTTAATCCGCCCCCAGACAGATAAATGAATTTCCACAAAGTAGGATTCTTTATTTATAAATCTAATATTTTTGCAGATAGAGCATAGAAAGCCTGTCTACGACCTTCTAAATAAGTTTTTTTTAGCATTATTAGAGCCCTCTAGACATGAAATAACACCCTTTAGTCAAAAGTTTAAACTGTGCTCCATGACAAGACAGAGATGACAGTTCTTTCTCACAATTAAAAGAATGCAAACATATCTTCCTCTTCAAAGGAGTGCGGGCGTCAGGATCAGAGAATGTCAGAGACAGAGAAGAGTAAACAAGCAAAAATCAATAGGGCTGTTGGGCTTTTAAGTATGGGAAGCACCGCGATAAAGCGGCCGCAATGAAGGGATCAATGTGAAGGTAGTCTTTCAGCATTTTTTAGAGGAGCGTCTGTATCTTCTAAGCAAACAGCCACTGTGCAAACAGCCCCTCTGCTCACACCCCCTCCGTCAGGAGCAGAGAATGTCCGAGAGAGTGAGAGAGACAGAGAAAAGCAAACAATCAAAAATCAATACGGGCTGTTAGAGCTTTGAAGTGTGCGAAGCACCGCAGGAAGCATATCGTATATCATTGAGGAGTTTTATTTAATACGTAATACGTGCTCTGATTGGGTAGCTTCTCAGCCATCTGCCAATAGCGTCCCTTGTATGAAATCAACTGGGCAAACAAACTGAGGAAGCATTTACCATAAATTAAAAGACCCATTGTCCACAGAAATCCACGAACCAGTGAAAAATCGGTGATATATATTTAGATATGCTTACATTTAAAATCTGCGATGGAGTGAAGCCGTGAAAGTCGAAGCGCGATATAGCAAGGGATCACTGTATACATATAAAGGTACCAGTATACAAAATCTGAGCCTGCTAGGTGGTTTACAGATATGGTCTTGTGAAATTGATGAAAAATTAAGCTTTCTTGTGAAGGGGACAAGATTTAAAAAAAAAAAAAAAAAGAGTGCTGCAGTTAGGCACTTTTGAGGATATTTTGGAGTCCATCGTTAATTTTTATTTACATTGACAATGTGCACAGACAATTGGTGATGGACGATATCACTGACCATCGGCTCAGCCCTAATTCATACACACTCAACATGAGTCAATTTAAAGTTGCCAGTAAACCAATAAATCATGTATCTGGGTTGTCGACAGAATGTAAAAATACATCCGACCTACGACTTACGAATGTAGCTGCCGCTGCGACGTATGCGCCTCAGTAACTGCCGCTCCGTCATCTTTGGCCTGGGGATGCTGTAAGCGGAGGCTGGAGGGGGGCGATTTCGATGCTTGCGCAGTATAGTGTCCCTCGGGCGGCTCCCAGCGGCAAGCGGTTTTACTGCCTGCACACCACACACAGCTACCCTGTTCATTCTTGGTGGGTGGCTGTTAATGCTGCAAGTGGTGACCTGGTTGTAAATGAACTGAGGCCATTGAGGGTGAACGGGGTGGCAGGGGATAGCATTGTAGTGTGCCTCAGTTGACTGCCTGTTGAATGGGCGGCGGCCGCACCTTGTTTATTCTCGGTGGGCGGACACTGAAGGCAACATACTGTAGTGGAGGTGGCTGTGACGTGGGCTGGTGATGAACCGCCCCTCGCCACCCCCATTCATTCTCAATAGCAAGCCTGCTTGTACTGTTACGTACATAGCAGGAAGTTGTCTTGTCAGTACATCAGATGTGCTGACAAGGGGTGCCTTCCTGCTGTGATAGCGTGTTCAGTGCTGTGCAGAAGAGCTCATCTTAACCTTTTGTTTTCACCCTTCAACAATGCCTCTGAAACACAAATCTGATGCAAGTGCTGGTGATACAATAAAGAAGAGAAAAAACATCACCATTGAAAATAAAAGTAGAAATAATAAAAAGGTCAGAGAGAGGTGAAACTCCATCATTCATTGGCAGAGCACTTGTTTACAGTTGGTCAACAATAGCATTTATTAAAATAATGTACCTGTTCCAACTTGCATACAAATTCAACTTAAGTACAAGCCTACAGTCCCTATCTCATACGTAACCCGGGGACTGCCTGTATATACGATCTATAAAATAGCAGTGTTGATCAGTGTGTGCTACTGTGCCACCTAAGCTAAGAATATTTTAACTTTATTTAAAAAAATATGTCCAATTTCTTAAATTAACAGCATGCACACTTACAGCCTTCTGTTGAATAGTCAGCTTTTTTAAAGATGCAGAAAATTATACTCGTGACAGGAAAAATAGTTGCTTTAAGTATGGTGACAAAAATATTTTTTCAGCACATTACATTCCTTTTTTTTTTTTTTTTTTTGTTAAATGTAAGTGAAAAAATCTTCATGAAAAATTTAAAGACTGATTTACTTAAGTAGCAGAAATAAATTATTTGAAGGACTACTGGAAATTTAATAAACTACTGTAACCATCATATAATTTGTGACATTTGATACAAATGCCTGAAATATAAAAGTGCTTTTGAATCTATGGATTTTACCCAACTCCTTGTGTTAAATTTAAGAGTGGATTCCCTGCAATTGAAAAAATGAATTTCAAGCCCTGATTAGAGAAATAAATGATCTTTGTAAATGTAAAATTAAAAAATGAAAAGAGGGAAAGCCGAAAGCCGCTTAACTAGAATAAAATGAAGAGGAAGCAAGCTCCATAAGTGACACTTGACTCTGTAAGCCATTATATTAAAAACAACTTTGTGGCTGCATTATATACAGATTACAATAATTTATTATGTATCTGACTTGCAAGTCTGCACAAGGTTGCGGTTTGCATTGGTTTTAATGGCAAGTACTATTTTGCACTGATTATTCTCATTTTTATTTTTGTCAATGCTCTTGTTATTAGTAGTATTTTCTCAAAGATGTTTGTTTTTGGTATTTACAAAGATAAATAATCAAATAATAAGTATATCTTCCAAAAATGCATGTTATATTATCCCTAGGTTTTAACTGATAACCACACTTATTTTACAAATGATTAATCATGAAAGTAAAACCTGAAACCAGCACAGTCTTATGGTAATGCCTTCAGTAGATGAGTCAGTTGGCCCAGCTCCATATTTGTTTGTCCAAGTGAAAAAGAAAATGAAGGTAGGCCCATTGTTCAGCCATTGGTCTGATGAGTTTGCTTTCCGTTTAGTTTTGCCAGCTGTGTTTGTGACTTTGGTTTGGATTTGTATCATTGTGAGGATGATATGAATAGAATTTTGTTGCATGGTCACCAAGCATATAATAATAATAAGTTATATTTATTGAGCGCCTTTCACAAACCCAAGGTTGCTTTACACACAAAGTAAAAAAAAAAAAAAAATTACACAGATGTCAAAAGTTCGTAGAAGAGGAAAGTTTTCAGTTGAGATTTAAAAGTGCAGAAAGAGGAGCAAGTTTGAGAAAGTTATTTTCCATCCATAGCGTAAGATCAGTGATGCAGTCAGTGATTGTGCTGGGAGGTGAATCTTGTGTAGGTGAATTTTGCCTATTAGAGAGATATGATGTGAGCCATTGAAGGGCTAATCCAGAGATGCCTGCAGCAGAGAGACGCGACAGGAGGATTTCATGATTAACAGTGTCAAATGCTGCAAGTCAAGAAGGAGGAGAATATTAAGTGAACCATAGTCTGCAGACCGGAGAAGATCATTAACTACACGGAGAAGAACTGTCTTAGTGCTGTGCTTTGTACGAATTTATTGTCTAGAAGAAAAGCATGGAGTTGTGTGGCAACCATGTGTTCCATCTCCTTAGCCAAAAAAGGGAGAATAGAGATAGGCCTGTAACTGGAGAGAAAGGAAGGACCCAGGTCAGTTATTTTAAGGATTGGTGTAACTGCAGCAGTTTTGAGGGCAGTAGGGACAGAACCTGAAATGAAACATGCATTTACCAATGAGGCAACAGGAATACTAATTATGGATGAGCAGGTCTTAAGCAGAGAAGTGGGGGCAGAGACAAGCGGACAAGAGAAGGAATTAGACGTAGTAATAAGTTCAGAGATGGCAAGAGAGTCAACGGGCGAGAAACAAGTGAGTCTTGATGATGGATATAGCAGATCAGAATGAGTGAGTGATTGAGGTGTGGAGGTGAAACTGTGATAGATTTGATCAATTTTGGTATTAAAGAAATGTAAGAAAGCCTGACACTCTTTAGCTGTATTGGGGCATGCTAGAGGAGGGGGTTGGAGGAGTTTAACAACAGTCCTAAAAAGAGTTCTAGGCCTAGACTTAGCACCATTTATGAGAGAGGAATAATAGTTGGAGCGAGCAGTGTTAAGGGCATCCCTATATTTAAGTATGCGCTCAGTGTAAAGCTGTGAATGAACTAAGAGGCCCATTTTCTTTTAAAGCCGCTCAAGACGCGGGCTAGTGGCTTTCATAGCTCTGAGCTCATTGGTGTACCAGGGACAAGAGCGGGTGGCTGGAACCTGCCTAGTCCTTAAGGGAGCAAAGTTACCTAACAGTTGGGAAACACAGATGTTATAAAGGGAAACCATGTTTTCAGGAGAGGAAATACTATGCAATTCAGAAAGAGATGAAGACAGAAGGGAAGCAGCAAACAAATCGCATTAACAGACCTAATGTTGCGATAGGAGACAGACTTTTTCTTGACAGATGTAGTGGTAATAATGCTAAAGTTACATTTGATAAGCTTACGATCAGAAATACCAGAGAGTGAACCTGAGACAGAGACATTATTCAAACCATTTGAACAAAGCAAATCAAGAATATGACCCTTAGTATGAGTGGGGAAATCCACATGCTATGTCAAGTCAAAGTTGAGATGAATTCAGCTGTAAGATAGCAGTTGATATCAACATGAATATTAAAATCACCAAGTAAAATCACAGCAGGGCAAAGACAAAGTTAACCACAGATATGGGAGGGCGATAAACTAATAGCAGCAGCACAGGAGGGGATGAAACCAGTTTAAAAGCAATATATTCAAAAGATGTGACTTCAAAAAAAGGTAAATTCCTTCATTGTCATGTTAGATCTATAAACCACAGATAGGCCACCTCCTTTTCATCTTAACCTGGGTTTAGATATGTGGCTATAGCCTGGGGGAGACGGCAAGATTAAATGTAAATAGTCACCAGGTTGTTGCCAATTTTCTGTAAGAAGAAACATGTCCACTTGCTTCTGGGAGATGAGGTCATTAATCAGCGAGGTTTTGTTAGTGATGGAGCAAGCGTTCAAAGGGGCGAGCCTAAAGTTCACTTCTTGAAAAAGACAAAGATGGCCCATGTTTAATCCTCAGACAACCCTAGCATTATGCCAGTGAACACAGTGAGATGTAAATATAGTTGGAATCGACGCGTCCGAGCCATAGATCTGTGAGGGGCCTCATTTTAGACCGGTGAATATAACGAGGGCGCAGAGTAATTCCAAGCAACTGGCAAAAACTATGTCAGGGAGACCAATCGTGGATGACAGTCAAAATTTTTAAGTTCATATGCAGAATATACGAGCTGCATTGCCAAAAATATAGAAATGACAACACACAGCGCAACTCCAAACCAGGGACAGAACAGTCTAAGAATATCCAGACACCAGTGGACATCGCTAAGAGCGAACAGAATGCCACACAACACCATGCTAACTCCAGCTACACACTTTAGCCAACCCAAATCTCACTGCATAACCAGCTAGAAAAGGAAAAGCACAGTGGGCAGGCTGTACATTCTCAGTTCAGACTGGAGACTGCAAACGTAGCAAGAGTAGATTCATACTTGCTGCGAAGGCAGTAACAGGAGAGAAGGAAGAGAGCTTGCGCAGGACTGAAGCAGAGTGATCTAGGCAATTGCCAGTGGTATTCGTAAGTAAAATTCTAAAAGAGCAGTCAAATAAGAAGGCAAAGGTGGAAAGGTTAGACGGGACAAAACAAAACAAATACAATAACACTGGTGAGAAGCGGCAGCCAAACGCGCACAGCGTACTCTCAACTGGAAGTGATGTGTATGATGTGAGGTATCTATAGAGGTATAGATACAAAATTTAATTGATTATGACTCCATTAGAAAATGATCACTTAAACTTGTGATTTTTTTTAAATGTTCACAATGTTTTGAACCAGGGCTTTGGAGTCGGTTGATAAATTCTTCGACTCCAACTCTGACTCCTTTGTTTCTGCTACTTCTGACTCCGACTCCTTTGTATTTAATATGCTAATGTATTTTCCATATTGATTGAAGGAAGGAAACATGCACATCATTTAACCACAGAACTACTGGCTAGAAAGCTGACTCTCTAGACAAAAGACAAAAAAATGATAATAATAAGGTTTTATTTATTGTTTTTATCAAGTGGCTATAAAGTAGTAGCATGCATAAAAATCAGGAACAGGAACTTTGCCATTTCAAAAAATATAAACCACATTCTTTGGTGGTTTTAAAACAAAAACAAAGCTTAACTACATGAACAAAAAACAAAAGCTGGAAAACCTAAAACAGTTTATATATTAAACTTGAAATATAGTTGTAGAGTAGAATAGCTGTTAAATGCAATCCAAAATTAACTCAATGCCGTGTTCTAAGAAACAGATTTGCTTCTGCCAGATCCTCTTTAATAGAAGCTGTTAAATCTGACTTGATTATTTTTAGAGATGAAAATATTCTTTCAACACTGACTCGGCTGGGTGGCATTGCTGTTACAGTTCTAGCCACATCACTAATAATCTTTGGATCAACAAGGATGGCTTCTTCTACAGTCAGTTTCGATGAGCGATCATACTTTTCAGCTTCTTTTAATTCTTTAAAAAACTCCTGCTGGAATCTCTTTATTTGGACATTTACTGGTCGTTTATCTTTCACGCATAGGCGACGTCGCTTTGCTTTTTAAACTTCCATTTTGTCCAAGAAGGAATCAAAGTCTAATTCTTCAGTTGAAGAGGATGATCCTGAGTTACCAGTGTTTATAGCTAAATCCAGTGATGGTGTTTCAGGTAATAGTTATCCATTCATGTGAACTGCTACATCATAGAGTATCTTTTTTCCATTAGCAATCTGGTCACTGCTCATCAAAATTCAGCTCATTTGATCAACATAAATAGCAGCTAACAACATTTGATTATCCAGTAAGAGAGACTCTCTTTTCTTCATTGAAGATATGATGCCATCAGCTGTTAACCCTCCACTTTTGTTCAGGCAATATATCAAGCTCTTCCATTCCAAGAAAAATTTACCGGGTGTTACATTTTCATATTGCAACCTCTTGGTGACAGTAAAGGGGTAAGAAAGTAGAATTTCCAGTTCTTTTATGTGTGCCCACTGGCTTTCAGCTAATAAAATATTTTCATTGTCCAGTTCTTCAAGAAAGTCTTTTAGTTAAAGCAAATGCTTTACCATCAAATAAGTGTTTCTCCAGCGTGTTATTTGATCCAAAATGGCTCCTTTTCCTGCACATCTTTTCAAAATGGCATCTGTTTTAGGGGCCCTGGCTGCAACAGTTACTTGGCAAAATTTGCCAATTACAGTAGCTGCATGACGATGTTTCAATCCATCTCTTATTTCAAGTTGCAGAATATGAACAGCGCAATGCATATGTTGAATAGTAGTAAGCTTAGATGCTTCTTCAGCAACGTTATCCAAAATTTCACTATTCTCTTTGGTTTCACTTTCTCCAAAACTTGCAGAACGGTCTTCCTCTAATATCTGTTTGTCACTTTCTCCATCTACTTTATTCATTTTCTCAATTGTGCTTAACATATTAGAAGCATTATCTGTCACAATACATAGTATCTGTTCCTTTTTAATTTCAAAATCTTCTAGAACAGGTAGTGTGCAAAGTAATGCTAAAGTTCAGCCCTGGGTGGAAGCATATGTGGAGAGTGCAGACAGAACTCCTGAACACACATCAGGCCATAGCACACACTTACCTACAGTACATCATTACACTTGTTTACACTCAAATTAACTTGTTAAACACACTATATCTGAAATAAAATGAAAACACTTTTTGTAATGTACCATAATCCAGATTACAATATGTGAATGTCTGGTTGTTTAATAGCTCAGATGAACTTCACACTAGTAGTAACAGAACTATGCATTGGGCATTATTCTTACATCAGAAAAGTACTTAATTATGACTTGTTTGTGAAATGGGACATTTGAACTTGCTTTACTTTTTTTTTTTTTTTTAACATTACAGTTTTAATTTGTTAGGAGTTGGAGTCGGTACATTTTACGGACTCCAACCCTGACTCCAGGTACCCAAAATTGTCTCCTCAATTCCGACTCCACAGCCATGTTTTGAACTGTATTCAGGTGTCTTATCTTACTTTGTTGGGCATATGGTTAAAACAAAAACATAAAAGCAAAAAATAAACCTTCGAGAGTTCATCAAATACTGTATATGTATTTACTTAATATCATTTGTTGCTTTTCCTTTTTCTGAAACGACACAAAGTCGGCTTTTTTGTCTTTAAAAACTTTTTCCACATTGATAGTACAGAGAAACAAATGAACACAGATTTTATGCATGTTATGGACTTTACTGTTAAATGTTGCTTTATACTTACAGAGTCATGTTTTCAAGGTTTTTTTACACTCTATTTTCACAGATCACAGATGTGTCTTTGCCTAACTACCTTATGGCTTCATCCGTTGGACTTCTTCCAACTCAACTGTTAAATTCCTATCTTGGGACTACTTTGAGAACAATGGAGGATGTAATTGCAGAGCAAAGCATCAGTGGTTATTTCATTTTTAGTTTCCAGGTATGTTGACAAAATAAATTTCTTTATATTTATAATTTTCTAAATGGCTAATTTCAAAAGGAGGGAAATGCTTAAGGTAGCTAGTTTAACTTGTATCCTTTACTGTGCCTATATTGCAAATTATAACCAAGGAGAGAGTTTTTTTTTATTTTTATTTTTTTATTTTATTTTAATCATTCCATACAAATAGATCAATTTTTACAAAAATTAGGATTGAAAATTAATCGAACCCCACCCCTGAGAAAGAGAGCATGGCCAACGGAGTAATACTTAAAGCTTGTAAAAATACCTATATCGATGAGTTTAATAGTAATAATAATTAATTAATGGAGAAGAAAAAGAAATGCAGAGAGAATTACTCCTTCTTATTTTAAAATGTTATTGATTAGATCTTGCCAGGTTTTGAAAAAGTTCTGTACAGGTCCTCTTAACTAAGAATTCGATTTTTTCCACTTTCAAATAGTATAAAACATTGGTTTCCCACTGACTTAAAAGAGGAGAGTTAGGATGCTTTCAATTTAGCTAAATATTTAGCAAAAAAATTAGCAAAATTTAGAAAAATAAGTCTGCTTGCCAAAAGTGTAGTGAATGCAGTCACAGTTTGTTTGTCCTTCTCCATTTTAAACCCATCTGGAAGAACACCAAACACAGCTGTTAATGGGTTAGCAGGGATTGTGACACAGTACATTTTTATTCAAATTAATTCTGAGATCAGAGATCTTTTGAAATTCTGTAAGTGTTGTTAAGACTGCAGGCACAGAATTTTGTGGTCCTGATATGTACAGTACCATATCATCTTCATATAGAGAAATGTTCTGTTCTAGTCCTTCTCTGATTCTTCATTATGTAAAGCACTTTGAGCTACATTTTTTGTATGAAAATGTGCTATATAAATAAATGTTGTTGTTGATAATCCCCTTTATCTGAGCAGCATTTTGACAGTGAACCGCCAGTGGTTCAATTGCGATTGCAAATAGTAGTGGTGATAAGGGGCCTCCTTGTCTGGTCCCACGTTCTAGTTTAAAGTAGTCTGAACAAATGTTGTTAATACAAACTGAAGCTTCTGGATTGGTTTACAGTAATTTGATCCATGCACAAATGTTCGGGCCAAACCCAAATTTCTCCAGTGTAGTAAAAAGGTATTTCCATTCAATCATGTCAAATGCTTTTTCTGCATTCAATGATAATATTATTTCTGGGGAGTTTGATTTAGTTGGTGAGTATATTACATTAACTGTTTTAGGGCGGATGTCGACTTTTGTCGACAGGAGGGGTTGAGGGCGCATGTCGACTAAAGTCGACATCCAGGGATAGAGGGCGATAATCAGCTGTTAATGGCGACAGATTTCACTGTCACGTCACAGGCATTCCCTCTGTGCTTGGAGGAATGCTAGACTCGTTGACTCGGCAACTAATCCTAGCGTAATACGTGAGTTGCGAAATGTAAACAATGGCAAGATGGCATCGACATGTGACAAGGGAGCGAAGTGAGTGCAGAAAAGAAAACACTCGGCATGTTTTGCGTATTATCGCGGAGTCGGACTCTGATTTTTCAGAATCGGATTTTATTGACAGTGATCAGGAGATCGAGCAAGAGAGTGAGAAGCCGGCATCAGCTGATCAAACACCAGCTGATGCCGTGCCAGCGGATCTGCTGCCAGTTGAGCGCCTTCGTGCAGCCGATGCATCTACGGCAAGGTTTGCGTGGGATAAATACACAGACATTGATCCGTTGAGAGCCGATCTGGCTGGTGGACTTCACAAGACGGCATGGCTTGCTGTTGAACACGACAGATCACCAGCTGCTGTACTTCAGGCTGCTCTCTCCTGATGCTGCTTTTCAGCTACCATCAGATGAGATAAACAGGTAGGCAGAGAAATTTTTTGAATCGCGGGCTGCGTTTGCATCGCATTCTCGTTTTTCAAAGTGTAAACCCACAACAAAAGGCGAGATGAAGCATGCTGTGGTATTACAAATAGGGATAGGACAGAACTGGTGATATAACTTCAGGGAGCATTGGTCCAAATGTGCTTTGTCCCCTGGTGGCTTTGGACAGGTTATGCACCATGGTGATAGGTATGTGCTGCTGCAAAATTTTATTCACTTGTGTAATAAACAGAAGCAAATCCCATGGGGTGAGCCAGGCTATAATGCCATGCATAAAGTTCATAAAGTCTCAGATGATGAAAAGAGGTGACAATATGGTTTTCATGCGGGCAGAAAACTTGGTGGCAGTGGAATGGCACAATGGCAAAAGGGTGACTTGTCTCTATACAGTACACACTAACAATATATGTGAGAAAGTGCAGCAACAGACAATTGAAAACATAGGCACCAAAGCAACACATATTGTAAGCAGTGCAATGTGGCAATGACTGAAATTGGCTGCTTTGAGCGAGATCAAACTTTGCAGGACTTTGCTGTGTAAAATGTATGTGAAATCATAGAGTATGCAGGCTCATACAACATGCAAGACAGTAACATTTGTCAAAAGTAAATATTTTTTGTTGATTTGATATGTTAAACAGTTGCTATGTATTCTTTTTTAAAAAATGTTAGTTTTTGGAAAAATATTCAGCCCTGGGAGATAAGAAACAAACAAAAAAAAATTTGCCCTAAAAGAGTTAAACAGGCGTTGAAGGTTTGAAGATAAGTGTCAACCCTTGAAAAATCCAGTTTGATCTTGTGATATTACCGAAGGAATCACTTTCTCCATCCTTCTAGCTATAATTTTTGAGAACATCTTAACATCGTTATTCAGAAGTGAAATTGGTCTGTATGATGCACATTGTAATAAGTCCTTATTTTGTTTAGGAAAGACTGTGATTAATGCTTGGCGAAAAGTTTGAGGTAGAACGTGATTGTCTCTAGCTTCTGTAAATGTTGCTAATAGGAGGGGAGCTAGCTGAGTGTAGAATTTCTTATAAAATTCTGCAGAGTAGCCATCAGGGCCTGCTGCTTTCCCACCTTGAAGTGACTTTATAGCATCTAGTAATTCTGATAGCGCCATAGGTTCCTCCGCAATAAAAGTATCTATTTGTGGTATCTGTAATATATCCAGAAGTGTATTAGATTGTGTGTTGTCTTCTTTAACCTCAGTAGAGTATAAGGATTTATAATAGTCTCTAAATGTGTTCATTATATTTTTATGGTGAATGATTTCATCTCCATTCATGTTGGTGATTACTGGGATTGCATTGCGAACTTCTTGCTTATGGATTTGTTGAGCTAAAAGCTTATTAACTTTCTCTCCATGTTCATAGTAATGATGTCTGGATTTATAAATTAGTTGTTCAGTGTCCTTAGTTGTCAAGAGGCTGAGTTCTGAATGCAGAGCCTGCCTTTTCCTATGTAGAACCTCGCTTGGAAGCCTAGCATGTTCTTCATCTATTCTAGTAATTTTGTTTTTTAGCAGTGTAAGAATCAGAAAGTTCATTGCACACAGAGCCATCATTGCAAGTTTATTTCAATATAAACCACATTTGGTACATTACTGTTGTTGATATGTGTAATGTTGGCACAGTTGATAACATCGCTTGCATGTTATGCATCTGCTCAATCCGTTACTTCGATGGTATAGCCAGCAAGCAAAATCTGTATGAAATCCTTATTTTTCAGACATGCATGACCATGCACCATGCTAATGAGTTTGAATCAGATGACTCTCTTGATCATCACTTACTTATTGAATGCATTTAATTGCTTCTTCATTACCCATGTCTGATTTTTCAATCTTACATCTCACCCTTCCCTTTCTCTTATATCCTACTTCCTCTTTTTTTTTTTTTTTTTTTTTGCATATTAGGATAAGGTTGAAAATACTAGGGCAGCTGAAAAAATTTTATGTCTGCACTGAATTCATTTATGGGTCTTTGATTTGATGGAATCATGTAAGTTTTGTAAATTTCATTATCTAAGCTTCACTATCAAAAAAGTTAACAGTCTGACAAGTTTTTGTATCTGTGTAAGCTCTAATTTTTTTTATTCTTTGA
This sequence comes from Polypterus senegalus, assembly GCF_016835505.1. Lineage (NCBI taxonomy): Eukaryota > Metazoa > Chordata > Cladistia > Polypteriformes > Polypteridae > Polypterus > Polypterus senegalus. The sequence goes on from NC_053168.1 coordinate 88,801,173, forward strand.
GCAAGCATGATACCATGGTGGAGCAAAAATAGATAGATAGATAGATAGATAAGAACTTTATTTATCCTGAGGGAAATTGTTTTGTCATATACATGCTCAGTGCAACAAGAGGAATAAAGATAAGGTAATAAAGAGTTAAGAAGATCAGTAGTAATAGTGCAAACAGAATAACTAAATAAACAGAATAACAACATAACTCTCAACAAAATATCAAATAACTATAACTATAACTAATAGTTTGTATTATAACTATATAACTCCTTTTATGCAAAGCAACAAACAACTATAACAAAAAACTATAACAGATATAATAAATTACAGATTATTAGTGCAAGTGGTGCATGTGATGATGGGAAGGATCACCTACAGAATGAGGAAGAATTATACAGTCTTATTGCCACAGGTAGAAAAGATTTCCTGTGGCGTTCGGTTCTACACTTGGAGGCAATGAGTCTTTTGCTATGCGTGCTCCGATGACCCATCAAGGAGGCATGCATGGGGTGAGAGGGGTTGTCCATGATACCGAGAATCTTTTCAGCATTCTCCTCTCAGACACCTCCGCCAGGTTCTCCAGTCTGACACCCAGAACAGAACCAGCCTTTTTAATCAGTTTGTTCAGCCTGTTGACCTCGGCTGTCTTCAGCCCACTGCCCCAACACACAGCTGCAAAAAACACCACACTCTCTACCACAGAGTGATAGAACATAGTCAGCATCTTCCTACAGACATTGAAAGACCTGAGCCTCCTCAATAGGTAAAGTCGGCTCTGCCCTTTCTTGAAAACCGTGTTGGTGTTCTTGGACCAGTCCAGTTTGCAGTCAATGTGTACCCCCAGGTACCTGTACTCCTCAACCACCTCAACATCAGTTCCTCTGATGGTGACAGGGGTGGGAAAAGGAGCCTGTTTTCTAAAGTCCACAACCAGTTCCTTTGTCTTTGTGATGTTTATCTGTAAAAAATTTAGCTCACACCACTCCACAAAGCTGTCCACCACCCTCCTGTATTCATCCTCCTGTCCTTCCCTGATACAGGCCACAATGGCAGAGTCATCAGAGAATTTCTGCAGATGACATGACTGAGACCTGTACCTGAAGTCAGACGTATAGAGGGTGAAGAGGAAGGGTGATAGGACAGTTCCCTGCGGCGCCCCCGTGCTGCTCAGGATGCTATCTGAGCAGCAGCTCTTCAGCCGGACATGCTGTGGTCGATTGGTTAAATAGTCCGTAATCCAGGCTACCAATGGGGCGTCCACCTGCATTTCCGTAAGCTTATTTCCCAGCAGTGAAGGTCTGATTGTGTTAAAAGCACTGGAGAAGTCAAAAAACATGACCCTCACAGTGTTCCTAGCAATGTCCAAATGAGAATAAGCCTGGTTCAGCAGATAGATGATGGCGTCCTCCACACAGATACGGGGCCGATAAGCAAACTGAAGGGGTCCAGCCAAGGTTCTACCAGCAGACGCATATGTTTCAGGAGAAGTCTCTCCAGCACTTTCATAACGTATGAAGTCAGAGCTACTGGCCTGTAGTCGCTGGGGGTCAACAGGTGGTTCTTTTTGGGGACTGGAACTAGACAGGATGTTTTCCAGAGTGACGGGACCCTCTGCAGTTTCAGACTCTTGTTAAAGATCAGATGTAGAACTTCACACAGCTGGTCAGCGCAGCACCTGAGCATCCTGGGACTGATGCCATCAGGACCTGCAGCTTTACTGGGATGAAGTCTACACAGTTCCCTTCTAATGTCATCAGCTGAGAGAGACGGAGAGAGACAAGCTGTGCGGGCAGGAGAGGAGGGAGGAGAATGGAGAAATTGAGAAGAGCTGAGTGTGGGGGGAGGAGACGTAGGGGAGTCAAACCTATTAAAGTGCCGATTTAGATTGTTTGCATATTCCACATCTCCATCCATCCCAACACCTCTCTTTTGTTTCAAGCCAGTAATGGCCCTCATTCCATTCCACACCTCTCTGGGATTGTTTTCTTGGAGTTTGCTTTCCAGCTTCCTCCTGTAGCAGTCTTTCCCCTCTGCAATCTTAGATTTCAGCTCCCTCTGTACCAGTCTCAACTCCTCTTTGTCACCGTTTCTGAAAGCTCTCTTCTTTTTATTGAGTGTGTCTTTGATATCTTTAGTTACCCAGGGTTTATTGTTGGGGAAGCAACAAACAGTTTTTTTGGGGAACAACAGTGTCCACACAGAAGTTAATATATTCTGTGATGCAGTCTGTCAGATTGTCTATATTGTCCCCAGGGGAACTGCAGAGAACATCCCAGTCCGTTGCCTCAAAGCATCCCTGCAAAGTCATTTAATTTAAATCGTTTAATTTAAGTCATTTAAATCATTTAATTTTCAAGTGACTGCATACCCATCTTGTGCTGTTGTGACCACGCTTGCTTGTTTGCTTTAGTTCTCATATTGTAGAGATTACTGAACAAAGTAGTAAATCCTGTCGTGGCTAGAACAGCAAACAAATTTTATTTTGGAGAACATGACAAAAAGTAAAACAAACAGAAATAAGGCTGATAACAATACAGAACTGGGGCCTCATGCATAACGCCGTGCGTAGAATTCGAAAAGCCGAAATGTGCTTACGCACAGAAAAATCTAGATACAGGAATCTGTGCGTACTCCAACTTCCACGTTCTTCCGCTCCATAAATCCTGGTCAGCGTGAAAAGTAGCGCTCGTGCACATGCCTTCTGTCCCGCCCCCAACTCCTCCCAGAATTACGGCTATATGAATATGCAAATCAATATAAATTGCCCTTAAGCTCAGCCTTCTGTGAAAAGACAATGGGAAAAGTAAGGGGGAAAATATAAGAATTTCTGCAAATACCAAGTGGAGGCAAAGGAAAAGCATACTATTTGTTGGTTTAAACAGTGGTATAAACAACAACAGGAAGTTGATCGAGTGACATAGCGTGTCGGAGAAACTCAAAAGCTCATGTTCACAAAGTTGCATAGTGCCAAAATAAAAAAGAAGTCACATATCAAAGTCGCAGTGAAAAGGCGAGTTGTAGCCCACCGTCTGAGCTTATTAGGTACAGACAAAAAAATAGGCACACAGTGTGGAAAAAAGCACGAAATGTCAGCTTTAATCTTGAACTTTCCACTTTAATCATGTAGTTTATTTTGTCATTAAAGTAGAACATCATAAACTTCATCTTAAAATCATTTAATTTACTAGTTTCTCAAATCCCATCGTAATTAAAGTAGCATGTTAAATTCTTTGTTTTGTATTTGATCTTCAATGTGCTCTGTGTGTGAATCACTACATGCTTCCGTTCTTTCTCCGACAGGACACAGAATCCATTACATTCATGATATTACAGCTTTCTGAATAATTAAAATACTGAGATGTATACGTGGTATCATTTTCATGATGATTAGAATGAAAGCATGTTATTAAACATGGAAACACGATGGCGCAGTGATTGGTCATGTCTCACACAAGATGCTGCTGTGCCATGCGCGACCTTCGATGAAATAATTTATTGTAGCAGTACTGTTTCTTTCAAACGTACTAATGTTCAATTCATGTCCTTACTCTTCTTTCTCCAAATACCCAATCGCCACACAATCAGCTCTGTAATAGACGTTAAGCCATCTGTAAGCTTACAACGACGATTCTTCAGAACTTTTAAGGAACATTGAAATATCTTCATAGTACGTGTTTAATTATTCTATCCTTCTATCCTTCCGCTGTCGCACCAGCCTCAGCAAATATACAGTGCAAGGCAGGAACAATACGATAACTTGCTAGCGCTGCGGCACCGTGTCCTCACATGTTTAATTATTACAAATACAGATTATTTAAATGAAGTTAAAGTTTTATCTGTATAATCTAATCAACATATTTTGCTGCATTTCATCTTACAAATGATAACCGTCATCATATGCAAATACGACCTTTATAGAGTGGCACAGGTTGTGCAATATTATAACTGTAGTGCAAGTTTACAGTGGGGTAATTGTACTTATAAGTACAAACAGTTCTACAAGGAGCAATTGGTTGAGTGCATTTATAGTTCTTGGGATGAAACTGTTTCTGAACCGCGAAGTCCGTACAGGAAAGGCTTTGAAATGTTTTGCCGTGGCTAAGGCAGTGTGGGCTTGATGCTGTAATACCGATAATTCTCATTCTGATCAGCTGCTGCTGTGATTCCCCACTCAGATACAGTGATATAAATACTCTGAGTGGTGCAGTGAGAGTAATATGGAAAAAGATGATCCGCTGTGGCAACCCTTAAAGGGAGCAGCTGAAAGAAGAAGAAGATTGTGCAGTGAGAGTAACAACATTAAAGCAGTTATGGTATTTGGAATACTGTGGCTATTCCCTGGACCATTATATTGTTACAAGTTAATTACAATCAGATGCATTGCACTAATCAACAATATGCGGTTAATTTCAGTGTATTTATAAAGCCGTATCAGGAAAATTAAGAGTAACCACAAAGGAACAGTAGCACTGCTTTGATGCTGGGTGCCGCCAGTCTGCAAAACCGAGCGGAGAACTTGCGTATGACAAGGTATGAGGTACCGTGGAAAAGTGCGTGGCTTTACGCCAAGTGTAGGGTTTATACATCGTGATTTGAATGTGATAACGTTCTTAAGCAACATTTCTGTGCATACGGACCTTTTATGCATGAGGCCCCTGGTCTTTAAAAAAAGGAGGTTGTTATTTTGAGAGTGTACCTTCACAACAAGGGTCCTCAGTTATTGGAATTGGCTTTATTTCAGAGTTTCGCACTTTATCAAAGAAATAATACTTTGCAAATTCTGTTGTATTGTGGTGGATTAAGGTGAAATCACTACAAGTCCTTTTAAACACCGGAAATCATTCATGTGTGTTAATATGAATAAGCTACTAAGCATGTAACAGCCAGTGCAGTATTGGCTCAGCTCAAAACATCAGAGGGCAACCATCAAACATCAGCCAATCCATGTATAAATTTCAGCTGGCATCCCATACAATAAAAAGAGCAAACATTGGAGGGACATAACATGCAAACACTTAATGATTCTGACTATACACAAAGAAGGCTTCAGAAAGTTGATTTAAAACTTGGACCCAAGATATGAGACTGCAAGCTGTAAATGCTTTAGAAAAATTCATAAACCAGAACTCTGTACAGAATGATGTGTCAGGATTATTAACGAAATATGTAACACTGTATTGTTTTCCCCAATAACTGACATAATTGTCAAGCTGGACTGCTAGCCATACTGTACATATAGTAAGTTTCACTATTCACTATATTGACTACAACTGAAACCAAAAAACCTCCCTTCATCTATCTATATATATATATATATATATATATATATATATATATATATATATAATTTACTAAGGGCATGCAAGACACTGAGGGCTCGCAAGACAGAGCCCCGCCTGCCAACTGTAACCCTCTACCACGTCATGGGATACGCACGACAGAGCCATGCACACCAACTATAACCGTCCTCCTGAGTCCAGCGTTGCTCTCGAGGCACGCAACAACTCACGAAACACAGCCTCAGCCGCTTTCATCTGTGCAAAAGCCCACATGCACCTCTGAGCCACGTTGACTTTACACCGCATGCAAGACAGCCACAATCGCCAACTCACAGAGCCCCGCCCACGAACTCTCGAACTAAGGGCAAGCAAGACAGAGTGCGCATGCAAGATAGAGAGCCCCGCCCTCCAACTCTAAGACCATGGGATATGCGCGCATTTAGTGTATAAATCGATATAAATAATTGCATGTAAACGATTCGCCAAAATCTGTTGTATGTAAACGATACTGTTTAAAACGTTATTGTTTTTTCATCAGAAAACCCGGTTTCCACGTCTACCTGTATTAGTTTAAAGGGCACTTTTACCACTTGCAATAGGGCGGACGCGGTGACTTATCTTGTCGACTGGGCAACACAGTGAATGCAGCATCTTATCTATATATGTATATGTTTTCTGTAGCCTGCTACAGGAAGGTACTTTCTCGACCATTGCCATTGATTTCGCTCCTTGCTATTTTCGTTATACTGCGACGGTGGTTTCCTAAGCCTTTGTTATACTGAATTCCTTTCTCACCGTTTTCCGTTCCTGTTCTTACACCACCGTATGCTACGGCAGGCTTCGGCTAGTAATTCTTATTTTCCACACTGGGAAAATAATTGCAAGAGAGTTATTTGTGTAACTGCTGACAATAGAACTAAGGTGATCCAGTTGAACAGATGGAGAAGTCTTGGCTGTTTCAGATTCAGGCTACACATTGCTCTTGGTAAATTTCAATGGCTGAAACATAACCCAATATTCCTCACAACAGTGATTTGAATAAAAGCATACAAAATTTTTGTGTGCTAGCCTAACATCCAAATACAACTTGGTTTGAATTGGTTTATTTATGAATAAAAAATTAAAGCATGGTTTTACTGTGCTTATGTTCTATATTTGTCATTTAAAAGTAAGTTATTTTGTAAATAATCCAGCCTTAAAAAGAAGCTAGTTATTTTCAAATCCTAATAGCTGTACAGTATGTAAAATATTGTATATGAATAATATATCAATGCTGCTTGTTACAGTAAGTTCATTATTTTGAACATTTTGTTAAATCTTGTCACAATTTCACCCTCTGAAAGGATATTCAGCACTGGATACAATGTATTAACATGCCACAGGGCAGCCCTGAAGCCAGATACTTTTAATAGGTTGGCGTGTCTAGCAAAGAACGTGCAAAGAACATACTGGTGAATTTTGAATGATAAAAAAAAAAAAAAAAACTTCTGGAGCACAACATGCGAAATAAGAAGCTCCACTTTTCAGTAACAAATAAGAATTAACACTCTGGCATTCATTATAATTAAAAACACTATTTTTTTTAATTAAGAAAAAATGTAGCTGTAATTATTTAATCTTTTATAACATCCTAAGTATTTATTTTCAGCTTGCTTTTTTATTTGGTTAATTTATAATTCACATTTATATTAGTTTTATCACAAAAGTGTTTATATAACAAAGAAAGAAAATATTTTCAGCTGCAAACGGTGAATCGAAATGTTTATTTCTTTAATTTTATTATCTTTGAATTAGAGGTATACTCGTTCATTTATTTTTGATATTGCAATATGGTATTGTCAGGATTGTGAAAAATATTGTGATCTCAGTTTGATGAAACATTGCCCACCCTTAGTGACTGACGGCCAATTTATAGCCAATGAAAACCAAAGAATAAGTCATTGGCAAGTGATGAGGCTTTGGTATCTGCTCTCGGTTGTAGAAGGGAAAGCTGACTGAAAGCTGAAATGACCAATGAAATCAACATATTCTGATGCCAGCAATTAGGGTTACTTGCACATGCAGAGAAATCAATGCTTCCCTTTCTAAACTAACAACTGCGTGGCTTTAAATATAAAGGCAACTGCGTGCTTGCATGTTCAATAAGACTATTGTAAAAATTAAAATTACAAAAACTAGTGTCATTTTCTGTTTTATTTTCTCATTTTCATTTAATTTTAGTTTTTAGGCTTTTTTTTCTTTTAGACTAAGTTATTGAAATGATTAATAATGACAGGTTTCTTTTAATGTTTCGTTAACAGGACAGAATGTTAGAAAAATATGACTGCCTTTTACTGCTTTGTTGTATTCAGTTATATGTGTCTTCCATATATCATAGTGGGCTATTAATTTAGTTTTTTTCCATTCATGCTTAGCTTTATGGTATTTTGAGATCAGTGCTTTTTTCAGGACTACTATGTCCACTTCAGCTCTTGTATTGGCATTAAAATATTCTATCTCACTGGTAACATTGCTGGCTATGTTAGAACATTGATTCTGATTATTCAGAATATTAGCAAACCTGGAGGCTGCTGTAGCATCAAAATAACATTTTTAACAGTACACTACCATTTACTTCTAGTAACCAATATTTCTATGCCAAATAAAATGTAGAAATGGAAATGAATTTGCCAGTTGACCTACCTCGGACCAATTTTTAATCCTTTTAAAATTAGTAAATCCAGGCGGTTAAAAGTTGTTTCCTCCCTTATGTGTAGGCTGGCTTATGTGCTAGCTAAGATCAAAAGAATGCAGAAAGTTAACAAATGCTTTGGTATCACATTGGTTATCAATATGAAAATTGAAATCACATACAATTATGAACCTGACATAATTAGTTGTTGTGGATATTATGTCTGAGAACTCTTTGATAAAAATGCATTATTCTGGAGGTCTAGAAACGTTCATGATGAGAGACCAAGGCACTCTTTGAATAATTACAGCAAGATACTTGAAAGATGTGGCAGTAACACACCTGGTACCTTTGCAGTTTAATTGGTTTAAGGAAAAATTTGCTAAACCACCACCTATCTTATACAGACAAGCAGAGTAAGAGAGTTTGGGGAGCCTGCGCTGATAGCGTGTTGCTGCACCCAATACACAACGAACCACCTGCATCGGGGCTCGAGTGCAGCGGGTGACATTTCATCACTACACTGTGAAACAGTGTGAGTTTTTATGGTGGCTGGAGTGCCAATCCTGCCACCAACCTCTAGGTTTTCCCTGAAAGTTGGAGGACCTGCTTGCAGAGTTGGATGCAGATTAACGTCATACCCAGAATGAAACAATCGCAGGTTAACGGCCTTGCTCAAGGGCCCAATGGACTACTCACTGATGCTGTTTTAGATTGCTGGTGCAGATCCCTAGCCTCGGAGCCACCACTCTGCCCTAGGCAAACAGCATGAACAAAATCATAATTTAGATGTGCTACATCAATTAGCACTGCAGTGCCATGGCTGATGAACCACGTTTCATTCAATGTTAGAAATTCTATTTTAATATTTTGTTTTTTAATATTTCAATAATGTAAATGCCTTACTTACTAATACTGTAATATTTAGTAAAGCTACAATTAGGGGCTTGGAAGAGGACAGTTGTTTTGGAGAGTTGGAGCAGCTTGAGATGGCAATTAGGTTATTCACATTTGGACCAGTTTGTCCATACCTTTTAATTAATCTAGGATCTGTTCTTATAGTGCTAATATAATGCACATGTGTAGGTGAACTCACTGAAAAGTTTTCATATGTTAACATGTATTTAAATTTAACTTTAGGCCTAAAGCTACATAGTCATAAATGACCAATTAGCTTTTAGATATAGTAGGAGAGGACCCTGATGGTGAATCTGTTTGAATACAGGCCATAACGTCTGAAGAAACATGGTCTCTCCCAAAAAAAGTTAATCTGATGTTTTGCCACCTGGTGGGGGTTCTAATCTAGAAACATCTTACACAAAGACACTGCATAAACCCAGTGATTTTGCAGTCCTACTTGCTGTACTGCAGTAGCACCTACAGTACATAGTAAAGCAGTCTTTACAAAAGCTGTATCTGTCCATCCTCCCACTATGAAACCTTCCTAATATAGTTCAGGTTTACAGGGTCTAGAGCCTGTCCAGGGAATAATGAATTGTGTGTTTTCAAATTGAAAAATAAATATGTAAAGCCACGTGATTGGATACAAGTACATTATCAGATTTAGTGTGAGAACTGAAAAGGAAAATTGTAACATTAAAACAAATAATGTATTTATTTTTTGATTTGCAAAATTAAAAATAAAAAAAGCTAAATTAAGCAACATGATTTGTAATTATGTGAATTTCCTGTATTCAAAGGAAGGCTATGAAAGATTAAACTTCTGTTTTTTATGCTCTTTGAAATGCAGGGAATATCTCAGAAAACAATATTTATTATTATGTTTTTGATGGCACTTGTGCTATTTGCTTTTTTGTGGCATATTCATGTCACAAAATTATAAATACTATAACTATACTGTATACTCTATTATAAATACTATAACTTGATATAATTGTGGATTGTTTTTGTCTGATATGTTGGGAATACTACAAATACCAGACTATGATGACTTAATTACTGTGTTGATGGTCTGCTCTTACCTAGGAGGAGATTCAAAGAAGCATATGTAGCAATAACAGGAGAGTACTGCAAGGCCTGTGACAAAAAGAGACACATGACCTTAGATTCGAAGCAGTTAATGGCAAGATACTATAGTTTGCTAAGTCCTGTACCCTTAAAATACATCTGATTTGTGATTCAGTAGCTAGTCAAAGAGTTAAGTTTTTATAAGCACACATTTTCCTATTAAGCCATTTTATTGTGTAAAGCTACTTTTAGGCAGCTTTGATAGAAAAAAATGAAAATGAGTACAAGTACTGCTAAAATATTTACAATTAAAGAAATGAAGATTGACATCCATATATATGTAGAAAAAGGAATCTATTACTAGGGTTTTGCTTTTAATCCATTAGTCACAAAGTCAAAAAGGAATAAAAAAAAAAAGATAACATATAAGCAAATACATTTATTAATTGCACTAGCTATACTTAATATTAGTATATTAAAAAAAAAAAAAAGCACAAAAAAATGTAACTGCAGGTAGTCCCCAGGTTACGGACATCTGACCTATGACTTACGAACGAGGCCGCAGCTGTGACGCATGCGCCTCATTAACTGCTGCTCTGACACTGCAAGTAGTGGCTGGAGGGGTGCGATTTCGCTGCTCGCACAGTTTAGTGTCCCTCGGGCAGCTCCCGGCAGCAAGCGAGCGGTGACCCATGGTCCATAGTCACCGGGGCCACAGCTATCGCTTGTGTGCAGGATGGAGGCTTAATGGGGCGGTTCGCTGTCCTTCCACTATGCCGTCGCAACAACTGATCCTGACTGGACACAGGCTGGATGGAGCGGTGGCGGGCGTTTCATTGCCCGCCCACTACACACGGCTCCCCCCAAATCGTTTTCGGTGGGCGGCTGGTAATGCTGCAAGCGGATGACCCGGTTGTGGCTGAATGAAGGCCATTATGGGTGAACGGGACGGCAGTGGGTAGCATTGTAGTGTGCATCGGGTGGCTGCCTGTTGGCCGCACCGTGTTTGTTCTCGGTGGGCGGACGCACGCACGCTGCAGGCTGCATACTGTAGTGGAGGTGACTGCGTGGTGGGTGGGTGGTGAACCGCCCCTTGCTACTCCCATTCATTGTCAATAGCAAGCCTGCTTGTACTGTTACATACATAGCAGAAAGTTGTCTCTTGGAAGTACACCAGACGTGCTGACGAGGGGTGCCTTCCTGCTGTGATAGCATGTACAGTGCTCATCTTAACCTTTTGTCTTCACCCTTCAACAATGTCTCTGAAACACAAATCTGATGCAAGTGCTATTGATACAGTAAAGAAGAGAAAAACCATCACCATTGAAAATAAAGTAGAAATAATAAAAGGTCAGAGAGGGGTGAAACTCCATCATTCATTGGCAGAGCACTTGGTTTCAAGCATTTATTAAAATATTATACCTGTTCCGACTTACATACAAATTCAACTTAAGTACAAACCTACAGTCCCTATCTTGTATGTAACCCGGGGACTGCCTGTACTGTAATCAAATCCTGATATCCAACTAAAAACTGCTTTTAAGATTACTTAGACTGCTGTATACAGTAATTGGTCATGGATTTTCTAAACCTGGTTAATACTTTTATTGTGTCGCAGGGACCTGGATATGCCGGTACAAAGTAATAACCAGCACTGGATCTGATTTCAGTGTTGTGGATCTCCCACTCACATCCAGGGAATACAAAAAGAGGGAGAGAAGTATCATATATATTACTTTAATAAACATAGTGCAGTTTATTCTTAATACAGTCATTGTATAAAATCAACATATTCCTGTATATATGTATACAGAACAGTAACAGAACAACACAAAACCTAAATATAAAGTAAAGGTAACTTCTCTCTTTCACTGTCAAACATAGTTTTCAAATGAAAATACACGTTTGTGCTGAATACCGGTAAAATCCTACACTGGGAAGGCCGTGCCCTCAGGGTTTCTTCCTAAAACACAATCCCTACTGGTTTAAAGCAGTGAAAGGCAACCTTTTTTAAATTGCGGCGCACTAAGTCCAAAAATTTTCTTTCGTGGTGCACCTGAGGGACTGCCCATAAATACAGTCGTGACGACACAATCTATGGACAATTGCCAAAAAAACAGTTAATTTTACAAGTTTCAAAGACATTTTATTAATAAAAGAATCAAAGGGTAAATCTTAAATTTAATTAATGTGAACGTTAAGATTGTTTTAGCACGATATGAGATTGATGCGAGGATCAATTTTCGAAAGACAGACACGCATTTCCTTGTCGATCATTTGAAGTCTCTCGCGTTTCTTAGACTTCTTTTCTGTAAGTGTTCCGTTATCTGTTTTTCCAATGTAAAATATTTTTTTTTAAACATTAACTTTTTAATCAACCAAAAGTTCAAAAACACTAGCAATTTTAAATATTTTGCAAAAGTTTTTGCGGCGCCCCTAGAAAATTCCACGGCGCACCAGTTGCCCGACAATGGTTTAAAGAGTTTAATTGTTGTAACTTTGTAGTGCATCATAAAGTCAACTCCAGTAGTTAATTTAAACTTGACTATCTCTGGAACTCCTGGTGGTTAAAAAGGCAGCTTACTGCTGAAACAAATCTGAGCTAAACTAGTTAAAGTGTTACTAATCATAATATATCTGTCTCCTGTGACGTTTAAAGCAAAAATCATAAGATTTACTATATTAAGGTTTTCAAAAATTGTGAATTCCTTTTCCTGTAATATTAATCTCCCCCATGAATTTTAGTTTAGATTACTAATTTGAAAATACTTTGTTTTTGTGGCTGCTATTTGTTTTACTTTTACTTCTGCCTGAAAACCTTTATTTGGAATGGTAAAACAGGATGATAAAAAATGAAAACTGACCATAAGATATGGGAAAATTGCATTCAATCTATGTAAATTTGCTTACTGCTAATATTTGTATTTTTCATCTTAAACATTTAAAAATGTTTAATATATGTATTTTTACTTCCCAACAGATAATCATCAGTATAGGCCTGATGTTTTATGTTGTCCACCGAGCTCAAGTTGAACTGAATGCTGCTATTGTAGCTTGTCAGATGGAGTTAAAAACATCCTATATGAATGGTAATGCACCAGATCTCCATGGCTCATCATTTTGCAGTAAACGGACTTCAGCAGGAGGAATAAATATAGTTTAACCCTATTACAATATGCTATTGTAATGCTGCATTTCTGTATTCTATGGTTTAGATGTTTTTTTCCATTATGGCTATATTAAATGAATATACAAAAAGGGCATTAAAAGTGCAGTTAAACATGATGATTTACATTATAGAAAATACTTAATTATTGCCAAACAGTTTGCTTAAGTATGGTACTTATTCACATTGCAAATGTCATTTTTTGTGCACTTATTTATGATAGTTCTCAATGGCAACAAGCCTAGTGGCAATAAAGGCAGAGCAGGATTATTATCATTGTTGCATCAAAGATATGTTTGTCTGATAGTTTACAATTTATTTATGACTCGAACCATTTTTGTTATCTTTACATTTTTAGAAAGCCCTGCATGTACAATTTTCAACTTTGTTCTCTGCCCCATTAGGAGTTGTTTGTGTCACTATGCATGTTGCTGTATTTGCACAATCAAGGTACAGAAAAATAAAAATATTTTTCAAGAGGCATCCCAATTTGTGAGAGGTAAATAGACTCTATGCTCTCTATGGATGGCAGACTACTTTGAACACAGTGACACTTGTATGAAGTTTACAGATGATTATCGTTTCTTTGGGATTTTCTTTTTACATTTATTTATTTTCAGGTTTACATACTGATGAAATATGTGCTCTCTTCAGAGTACAAGAAAAAAGGTGTTCCTTTCTGAAAGATGTACAGTTTCTGAGATATAATTATGTACTAGATTGAAAGTATAATTAGTCCAGCAACTGCTTCAGGGTGAATCCAGAAAATAATCATTTTAGCAACTGTATGTGCCTTTACAGATCGTTTATTAATACCCATTATATTTTGTTTGGATTAAAAAAAAAATTATTTTGCTTGTGCAATACAACTATACTAAATCAACAGTTAATTTAATGTAAGATTCACATGATTATCTTATAGAGTATGTTCTGATACATTGTTGCATAAAACCAGGACCTAGTCACTTTTTAGTCTCCAATTGCAGGTGGCTCAGTTTGTTGCTGGAGTAAATAATAACCTGTTGTACATTTAAAATAATACTTCATAGGTCTCCGTTTATCACTGTTGTGGTGTGTACATGTTCTGCTTTGATCACTATGCTATGGAAAATAAGTGAAAAATGTTTTTTTTGTTTTTTTTTCAGCAATGAAGTAAATTTTTTTGTGATCAGGGACACTGACCACATTTAAAACACAAGCTGTAATTCAAGGAATTTTTTGCGTTATGTTTTCTCATTGTGTTGAAAATAAGACTTTACACTTCATGTTAAAATAAAAAAATATATTTTGTAATTACTGTACATTTTGCTGCCTGTTGTCACTTGTTTAAGATTCTGATGGTGAGAAAAAATTGTGCTGGATTGCCTTAATATTCCCTTTTAAATGTGTAAGTTTTTATACTGTATAAAACTTGATTCCGAGAGTTGATTTTTAACAAGCAACCCAAGACCGGATTTATCAAGAAAAGTCTAATATACAGTATCTGCATCAATACTATTTTTGAACATACACTATCACACACTAACTAAAAGTTTGAACATTTACATAAAATTATAAACTTTGGTTAGCATTCTGTTAAATTACTTTTCATTCCTTTATTTTTTTGGTGAGATAATTGCTTGTACTGTTTTGTGCAACCTGCTGCTTTTTGAAGAGTTGGTAAAATGTGTACTTTTCAAATCTGTAATGCTGCCTAAAAAAAGAACAAATTAAGATGAGATCAGTAGCATTTTATTCTGTTGAGGTGAGCTTGTGTTCTGCATGTATATTTTGTGACAGGGAGTCGGCAGAGGTAAGGAACATTTTGGCAAAAGTGCACACAATATCTGTAACTACTTAATCAAATTCATAGCATGTGGTTAAGTAACATTTCTTTCAAATTGAATGTTTCCAATAGGTGCTTATTGTTTAAAAAAATGATAATTGTCAATTGCATACTTTCAGATTTATTTTAGCAAGAAAATTTCAGCAGAGCAAAGATAAGTTTCCTCAGGGTTTTTTTCCCACATATCATGGAAGAGAATATTTTTTAATTCATATTTAATCTTTTTATTTTATATAGCACAAGTCTTACCATAAATTGGCACAATGTTCTATACAGAACACAAAATATTACTGCATCAGACTGAAAACCCACGAGAGTTCCTAATGTTTTATGAAACTTATTAAATTAAATCTCCTCCAGGATCCATCAGTGTGTATTGCTAGAACCATAACAGAGTATGTGGTGTTTATTTGAAAAAGTTTATTTGAAAAGGCAGGGTAAATTTTAGGGTTACAGGAAGCTGTTGCCTATCCTGGCAGCATCAGGTGTGAGAAAGGAAAAAAATCCCAGATGGGGTGGCAACCACTCACACGACACACCGGTGCTTACAGTCTCCTCCATTTTCAGCTAAGCAATTTAGAGTCTCTGGTTACCGTAACACACTTTTCATTGGGTTGTATGGAGAACTCAAATGCATGCATATTAAAGGGGTGCAGTTAAAACACACACAAACAATATCCACGTGCCTTGAGCGGTCAGACAGGACTGGTGATACTGCACTGTTGAACTGCTGTGGAAATATTTTGCTGTGCTGTCAGATACATTCTTTAGAAAATTTCTTTGATTCTTATAAACATCACTTTGTTTTGTTTTATGTTTATTTAATATTTTAGAATCGTGGTCTAATGGTAGGTTTGAGCAAAAAAAGAAAAAAACATCTTTAAGTGAACATGAGAGGCTGGAGTTGGAACTAACTAATAAGTAAACCCTGCTTCTTAAGTACTGCCGTATAAATCTGGTCCTTCTCAGTATGCATGGGGAACTGAATATACACATCACTATGACATATGCTTTCATTTTTGCTTTGTAGCTTGATTTGCAGGGATAAA
This sequence comes from Polypterus senegalus, assembly GCF_016835505.1. Lineage (NCBI taxonomy): Eukaryota > Metazoa > Chordata > Cladistia > Polypteriformes > Polypteridae > Polypterus > Polypterus senegalus. The sequence continues at coordinate 88,817,122 of NC_053168.1, forward strand.
GTTCTGCTCCCTATGCCACGAATTGGATTCATAAAATGGATTGCTGGATGAATGGGGCATGTGTCTAATATTTATGTACTGTATAGTATTGCTTGCATTTTTTTAGTCTAAATAATATTTTTGTTATGGATGATAAAGTGTAGCCAGAGGACCTCTAAATAAACCTTAAATGAATATGAAATACACCTTGCCATACATTTCAGCAGAAATTCATTAATGTTACGTCCTATTAAAATAAAAGGAGTTGATGTTGTCCATTTCATTTTTCGTTTATCAAATACAGATGGATGGATTGTAGAATTCTGTTCCTGAAGCAGAGAACATTTTAAAATATATTTAATTAAGGGTTTCATTGTAAATGATTTTTTATGAATGTAGACTCTGCATGTCATTGATTTTGCACTTCTCAAAAAGCCTGGGTTTGTTTAATTAGAGTCTGCATATTCTCCTTGGGTTGATGTGGGCTTTTTCTTCTTACCATTAGGTTTCTTGATAACTCAGGGTTGTCTCCTACTTGATGCAGTCGGGATGGGCTTCAGCTTCCGTCCCAAGACCACGTGCTGGAAAACCTAGATTAAAAAAATAAATAAAAAATGGTCAAAAGTGGAAATTAACAACTTCTAGCTAGACCGTATATCAAACAACATAGAAAGGGTTAGTGTAAATCATACATTTTGTCAGCTACATAAATGTCTTTAAATCAATTCAAGTACTATGTTTTTCTGAAGAAAATTCATGAATTGGTTATGGATCTATGTGTGTGATTATAGTATACTTAAAATACAAATGCCAAGTACAAGTAGTCAAGTATACATTTCTTTGAAATATAAAACCTGATTAAAAACATTTGAAAAAACAATATGCACCTTAAGAATGTTAGTTACGTTTGTATCCATTTTCTTTGCCACTGACACATTTAATAAAATTATTTTGCATTATTTTTTTTTTTCTGCTTTTAAAGTTATGATTTAGCATGCCACTATTTGATTAGGTACAGTATAGTACTGCATTGCAAAAAGCTTCTGTAAATAAACAATAATTAGCAAAATATATGTTTGATATCTGTGTTACTCAGTTTTAGGCATTCTCCTAAAATGTAAAATAAATTATTGTAAGCTGTATAGAATTAAACCTTAATGCAGAATTGTGCTGTTTAATATATCTATTCAGACGATGAGGTAAAAGTATTTTACTATTGAAATCCTTGTTGAAAATATTGCTTTTTTGTCATTATTATATTGTAAATATATATTTTTCTTTTTTGTGATAAATACGCATATTCATTTTAAATCATTACATTCTCAATTGTAGCAATAACATTGGATATTACTATAAACTGACTTTTCTTTTGTAAATTTAGTGTGGAATGGTATATTCTTGAAATTTTAATGCCATCTAATGGCTTAGCATCTCTTGATATGCATACATGTTTTTGATGTTGCATTTTTTTTAAGGTTAATTGAAATGAAAAAAAGTAAATGATGTGAACCCAAGCAGCACTTGTGTTCACTGCCTGCACTGTACATTTTTCTTGGAGGCAGAATTCTTGTACAGAACATGCAAATTCCTTTTAAATTTTTACAAGCTTTTTGTTTACACTACCATTTTCAAATTTTAATGGTTTCTTTTCTGTGTAGTTTTATATTTTCTACCAGGAAATGTGTGGAAAACATTTGCCTCAATATACTGATTATGTTTAATGTTATATTTATCAAATAAACTTAAATAAAAAAAATATTGTTTATTACTGGGGAGTATAAAGCCTTTATTAGAAACATTGTTGTACTAATTTATTTATTTAATTTCAGATACTGTCATTTATTCTGACTGCATTGTTTTGCTTCATAAGATTCTTACTGCAAATAAAAGTGAGAAAAACCACAGCATGGTGTAAACTGTGTGGTAGAGACTTGATCCGAGGGCTTCTCTGGACAGTTGGCATCTGGCAAAGTTACCTGCGAAAAAATGGCATAACAGGTAGTAAATTGCCCTTGTTTTCTGCAATTACTAGTAGATTTTTAAAAGTTCACAACATGCCGTTTTCCACTGCACTGAAACTTATTTTTTAATGCAATGTTGTTTTATGTTAGATACTGTAGGTATTCATTGCCACCAGTTACATATCTTGTAGTACCACCTTGTGCTACATACAGTTACTCAAAAACATTTAAAGGTATACATTTTCACCAGCTTTGCTCACTGTTTAATGTGGGATTTTGGCTTATTAGGTTTGCTCCAGCTTATTCATATCAACCTTCTCACTTGTGCACCAAAATTTTTATTTTTATGTTGAATGTTTTTCCGTTTCCGTTTGTACACTTTACCACAATAATTATGAGGAGTGTATGTGTTCGTGTGTAAGTGGGCATTTTATGCTTGTCTGTTAATGCAAATAGCCAGCCCCTGTAACCATCCAAATATGTGGCTACAGCTAAACACATACAGCGAACAGACATGTTCAAGCAAATATTAGAATGGCCAAATCAACATTAATCATGATAAGAGTTGCATGGTAAAGATGTGGCCGCAATGGAGGTTGAAGCAAGTCAAGTCAAGTCAAGTCAAGTTGGGGAGCATGCACTGGTACAGTGCGTTGCCGCACCCACTATCCGCTAACCCTATCTGCTATAAGTTCTGGCTATGGGCAGCCAGAGTTGGCCAGGTGGGCCTGTAGCTCCATGAGACGACCAGTTAGGGGGGTGTTGAGGTTGAAGCAATACCTTTAGTACCAGAGTGCAACTGTGCTGGACTGGAAGGGTGGAATACTTTTCCTTTTTGGAGTTTGTCCAACCTTGCTGAGGCAGCAAGTGCACGAACAAGAGAGAGAGACAATATGTAAACCATGTAATCGCCTTGCTAACAACAGAAGCCAAATGATCACCGGCCAACCCAGCAGGCTTATTTTTGATAGCTACCAAGAACTGTGTGTGTGTGTGTGTGTGTGTGTGTAAAATCCTCCATGAGAGTCTGCAGTACTGCTTTCAACCAGGTGCGACCAAAGGCAATGAAGAAGATGAGCTCCCAAACAAAGAAAGCCTGCTGAAAATTCTTCCTGTGTATGGAGAAGGCAGACCAGGAAAGGAGCAAAGCATTTCTCTCTTCAAACCATCTGTACAATTTATTTATTTCTGAGAACTATTAATTATAATTTTATTGATAAGACAAGGCCAGCTAAAATATTATGGTACTGGTGTAACTATAAATAAAAACTTTGTGAAGAATAAGTTCTGGCACCGTGTTACAAATTTCTTCCTAAACCCAGTCAAAGTGCAGAGCAGCACTTCATATGCATGCCCTTTTGTCTCACACACACATAGAGAGAGATGGAGGGAGAGCTCAGTGGGCGGCTTGGTGGGAGCAAATGAATGCCACAGTATGTCAGGTCAAACCACTTAATCCAGCTAATTTTAGCTAACATAGTGCACAAGGTAGGAACAAACTGTGGACAGGGTGCTAGTCCATCATCGGGCAAACACACACTGGGGCTAATTTAGTGTGACCAGTTCACCCAACCTTCATGTCTTTGGATAGTGAGAAGAAACCAGAGCACCCATGTAGACACAGGGAGGACCTGGGACACAAACCCTGGTGGTCTTGCTGCAAGGTAGTAGCGATACCACTGTGCCTTCACACTGTCCTGCCACGGTATAAGAGAAGTTTGATAACTAGCTGAAGAACAGATCCATCTTGAAAACATAACTTGAAACGTCAAAATTAGTATGTTTTGTGCCTTTTCCTATAGGAGAGGAAAAAGTCAAACTAAGCCTTCATAATTTTGTTTTGTCTTTTTATGTATAGCTATACTGAGAACAAAGAAAAAAAAGTGTTAATGTAGACTTTCTGCCTTTTAAGAACTTTGTTGTATAGATACCTTCATATTTCTAGAATCCTGATCAGGAAGCGAAGCAAAGATTTAACTTTACATCCTTTTATTGTTTTAAATAATTAATAGCATTGCCAAAGGTAAAACTAATAACAGTTAACTGAGTGATTATACATCCCACACTACATTAATTTGCCATCCCTGGGTTGTAGTAGTTAAATTGCACTTTCTTGCAATGTGAAGTGGGCTAAAAGGTCTCAACAAGCAGAACACGTTGCCTTGATCAAAAGAAATTCCAGAAGACCTGAGAAAGAAACTCACTGAAATATATCAGTTGGGAAAGGGTTACAAAGCATAAAACCTGGGACTTCAATGAACCTTTGTGAGAGCCATCTTCTCTAAATATGGAAAGACGTGGAAGAGCAGTAGATCTACCCAGGAGTGGCCGACCTAGAAAACTCATCCAGGGTTTTTGGTGTGCACAAGGAACTGTGACTTTTTGACTGTGTATATATCTTGTAGTTTGACCATAGTTTTTTGTGTATAGATTTGAATATACTTCTGTGTACAGGCAGAACATAGATTTGTATAGGTGTGCACAACGCCGGGAAGGATGAGGATTTCTTATATGAGTTTTCATTAGGGTGTTGAACAATGAGAAGTTAGAAGAAGGTCTGGTAAGAATCAGACCGGACAGCAGCACAAGTTTCCTGTTGTGGGAAATTTGGCTGGCTGCAGGAAGACTGCAGTCCATGCACCCACATACTGATCGTTTGAATCAGAAAAAAGCATAGTTGAAAAATGTGTAATGAAAATGGCAGTTCTAATATTCAGGACTGAAATCTGTGATTTCAAATAGTATTGGAAAAAAGTATATATAAGAATAATGCAGAGTGTTGAGTGTTAGGTGTGTTGTACTCATCATATCTTATATCTTATCATGCCACACATGTAGGGCCTCGGGAACATTCATGGAGAATGTAGTCCATTGTTTGGGTGGGCTCACCACAGGAACATTCAGTGCTTGTTGTGAGGCCCCATCTAAATAGGTTGTACCTTGTTTTGCCCAACTTTGACTTAGTTCGGTTAAGTGCGACCCAGTCTTTCCTAGAGAGGGATGTTCCATTGGGTAGATGCTCTTGAGATGTAGGAAGAGCTTCATTGGGAGGGCTACAGTCAGTCTCTCGCCACCTCTCAAGCTTATGTTTTGTGGACTGCTTTGGGTTAAGGGGTTCCACTATGACGAAACTCAGACGAGAAGGTAGTCGATGATTTACCTCCTGGTGATGGTGAAGTGAGTGTCTGGAGTCCATCAGTTGCTTGAACCTTTCTACTCTTGAACTACTTTCTCGTCTTATATGGGGAGGTGCGATCTCGGCCAGCCTGTATAAAGCACATTATTTGCAATTAGCCGGTGATGATTGGGCACGCACTATTTAGCACAGGGTCAACCTTGTTGGCATGGGTTGACCTAGTCCACACTGGTGCGCAATACTCTGCAGTTGAATAACAGAGTGCCATGGCCATTGATTGGAGGGTCTTAGGGTCTGCTCCCCAGGATGTGTTTGCTAGTTTGCTAAGGAGATTATTCCTGCTGGATATCTTCTTTTTGAGTTTAAAAATATATTCTTTAAAAGACAGTGTCCTGTCCAGAGAATGCCTAAGGTGTTCTTCAATACTTCATTATTCCACCTGATCTCTAGAGTTGTGTTTACTTGTCTGTTGTTAAGATGAAAGGTACAGACCTGTGTATTCCCTGGGTTGGCATTAAAGAACCATTTAGTGTAATACTCTGAGAAGTTGTTGAGGGTATTGGTAAGTCTCTTTTGGATATCTTGGAAGCAAACAGACTGGGAGGCTAAGCAGAGATCATTTGCATAAATGAACCTCCTAATGTTGGTGAACACAGGCTGGTTGTTGGTATAGATATTGAACAGTACAGGAGCCAGCACTGAACTTTGAGGAAGTCCATTTTTCTGATTCCTGAAGCGACTCTTTTTACCATCCATTTCTACATAGAACCTTCTGTTGACCAGTAGTGACTTGATTATATGAACCAATTGACTGTTTTGTATAGTTCTAGCAAATTTCAAAAGAAGTACTCTGTGGTTCACTGTATCATAGGTATTGGAAAGGTCTACAAACACTGCCCCTGTAATTTGTTTCTGCTCAAACCCATCTTCAATGTGCTGAGTTAGGTTTAAGACTTGGCCACAACAGGCCACACAAGGGGCAAAAGCCTGCTTGGTCTGGTGACATTTGATACTCGATGGTTGGGAATACTGTACAGTATGTGTGCCAGTATCATCCTTTCATATACCTTATATAAGATGCAAAACAGTGAAATTGGGTGGTAACTTTTTGGATCATCTGGGTTTTTTTAAGGTTTCAGTAGTGCCACAACTTTTGCTCTTCTCCAGATCTTCGGGATGCGATATGATGTGGCACAATCCAATGCGTTGCACTGTGCTGTGGTGAACAAGAAAAACAGTCTTCCCTCTAAAATAAGTGTGTTGTGTGCTGCACTTGTGTCTCTGCCTGTCTGTGTCGGGTTAGGGCGACTGTACATATGCACCCTGGTTACCACGAGACAAATAAATTTATTCTTTAATCAGCTGAAATTTTCTCAATTTCAACAGGAATCTCTATAGAACATGACTCTTTAATCTCCACACCACTATGCCTTCTATTTTCTTTTGCTTGTTTTCTGTTCCTGGGCGTATTTGTATTCTCTGTAACAGAGTTAAGTTATGATATTCAGAATGTATCAAGATTGGTATATTTAATTGGATTGTTTTCAGGATTCTTACAGCCGGATAACCTCTTGTTCCACATTTTCTCTAAAAATAAAATCGCAAAATTTACACAGGTGTCAATAAGGATGGAAGGGTTAATTTTGTGTTATAGTAAATTCATTTTAACAGCAAAGGGTATGTGCCAGCAGTTTGAATATTGTGAGACCAATTTAATACTTTTTCCTTGGAATATATTAAGATTGACTTTTTCTTGTGATGATTTACTGTACTTGTTACAATAGATATATTTTCAGTTTAGTGGAGTTTTCAGCAATAGTCACACTGGATTCAGCTATAAAGGAAAATGTGTCATTTATGGACATATTTTGACTATAATAGGCAAACTGAAAGGAAAGCTGAACATTGTGCTTCCCAAAATATAAGCAGCAACTGGATTAAAATGGCCGTCTGTTTTACCGCTAGCATTACCTGCGCCACCACCATCTACTCAAAGCATCATGATGCTCCAACATTGATGGACTAAAAAGCTTTAAGTCTACATGTCCACAATCATCAAAGTCCTTCCGTGAGAACCCAAAATACAAAGAGGACTGTTTCATTTATGTGAGGTAGAATGTCCAGAGGGGACTGCGCGGTCTCATGGTCTGGAATCCCTGCAGATTTTATTTTTTTCTCCAGCCGTCTGGAGTTTTTGTTTTGTTTTTTTCTGTCCTCCCTGGCCATCAGATCTTACTCTTATTCTATGTTAATTAATGTTGACTTATTTTATTTTCTTACTGTGTCTTTTATTTTTCTATTCTTCATTATTTAAGCACTTTGAGCTACATTTTTTGTATAAAAATGTGCTATATAAATAAATGTTGTTGTTGTTATTGCTGATAAGGGGTACCACCAGCTAAACAAGCCTAACACCTCATGAGACATTAATATCAGATTCATAAATAACTTTCAACAACCAAATATGAAGTATTGCAATACTGACTCATCTTGAGCAAAGCCCTTAAGCTTTTACACCTTCAGGTAGAAACTGTTCTTCCTAGTACATTGAAGATAACAGCACTTGAATTTGAACCCAGAGATTGAGCCCTACCAAAAATCTGCAAATGAACAAATTGTCCGATTCCAAGGCAAAACAAGTTATACTGGAGAGGGGATCAAGCCAAGGACCAGGCCATTGACTAAATGTCTACTGATCCTCCATTTGTTGATACCTACTCAAGTTCCAATTAAAGGGATGATGAGTCCCTTCTGCTAATAACTCAACTGTGCTGGTGATCATGGATGCCGAAAGGTTATAGTGGGTCCCAAATTGTAGATGGTATCTGTCCGCATTTGATTAAGAGTTTCTGATGTTAATACCCCTTGCTTTAGAGTAACGGTTCTCAACCGGTGGTACGCGTACCCCTAGGGGTACGGGAAGGGTTATGCAGGGGTACGCAGCGACATATAATTTTGCGTTATTTTTTTCAAATTTTCCTTCTGTTTCGATTTCGCACTCAAAAATAGGAAAAAAAAGAAGAAAATGTAATGATTGTTTCAATTGGTTTCAATGCTTTAGTTTAAATGTTTAAACTTTTAAACAACCAAAGAGTTTGAAGAAGGTTGCCAGTTCGCTGCGTGACTCATCAACAAAACACGTGCGAGAGTGCAGCTATACTATAGCATGGAGTAGATTTGCTTCGGAAAGTGGTGAGGCGTATCAAGGGGATTAAAGTTCCAAAAATATAAAATTTCTGCTGTTGCTAGGCCTACAAGCAATAGGTTGGGGGCAATGCATGAGTCACATCCCCAGTGGGGTGGTAGCTTTTAAGAGAGGACAACCTCTTCAGTGCAAGAAAGGAGTTGAAGGTGGTTATAACACTTGTGTTCGCATTGTTGGCGGGAAACCCCAAAAATGGACCGGTTTTTAGTGAAACAGAAGGGAAGTGGTACCGATGCATTTGCGAAAGTGAGTGATTCAGAAAGTGCTGGGTCATCTTCTGATAAGACAGGCCAAGGAATTTCTCAAAAAGGCCGCGGCAGCAGCAAGATGAGAAGCCACCAGAAGATTCATCTGCGGGCAGAAAAATACGACAATATTCTGCAGAATATTTGGCCTATGGTTTTGTCAGCAATGGTGCAGACCCTCCACTTCCACTCTGTGTTATATGCAACGAAACTCTGTCCAATCACAGCATGAAACCGTTGCTTCTAAAGAGACACCTGCAAACCAAACATGCGGAATTGAAAGATAAACCGCTGGAATATTTCAAGAGGCAACATGAGAGTATGATGAAAGGCACCGCAATGTTTCACGGATATCTGCATACTTCCGAGAAAGCTTTGCGCGCCTCATATGAAGTATGTCTTTTGATAGCGAAAACAAGGAAACCTCATACTATTGTTGAGGAGTTGGTACTTCCTGCAGCACTAAAAATTGCAGAAATAATGATAGACAAGAAAGCAGTCGATACGATGAAAACTATCCCATATTCAGATGATACTGTATCAAGGAGAATTCGAGAAATGGCTGATGATGTAATCCAGCAAGTCTGTGAGCAGATCAAACTCAGAAAACAATTTGCATTACAACTGGATGAGTCGACAGATGTATCAAACGAAGCTCAGTTGATGATTTCTGTTCGGTATGTTGATCAGGTGAAGGGACTTTCAGAAGAAGTGCAAAGCTTTGCCGGGAAAAACAACAGCACAAGAGATTTTCAGAATTCTTTCAGATTGTCTTGCCGCTCATGGAAGTAGTATAATGTCAGGCGGCTTCTGTCAAAATTTAATCCGAGTTTGATTGATGAGATTAAACCACGCCCCTTTTTAATCGAAGACCGGAAGTCCCGCCCCCACCCACCATCTGTTGTTTGTTGACCTTTGATGACCTTTCCGGAAGTCCCCTCCCCCACCACCGGTTGTTTGTTGACCTTGGATGACCTTGATCCAGGGCCCCTGTTGATTGATGACAGGAAGTCCCCACCCCCACTCATCGGGTTGTTTGTTGACCTTTAGCATGCCATCTGTTTTCCCCAGGAAGCTGTCAAGGGTAATTTGATGGATGCCCCCACCCTCCTTGAACCCCCCACCACCCCGCCCCCCTGCTTGGCCACCTGCCTAGCCCCATCTCACTAGGGCAAGTTCAGACATGCCCAAGGGCTGCCTAGGACCCCTTGAACCCATCACCAACCCCCACCACTTCCCAGCCACCACCCCTCTTCCAAAGACAAGTTCAGGCATGTTGCAGCCGGTCCCAGGACAAGTTCAGGCATGTTCCTATCCATACCCAGACTGAATGGCCTGCCTAAGCCTCACCGCAGCACATGATGTCTGGCCCCTCCACTTCCTGGGCCATTTTCCGAGGACATAACACACACACACACACACACACACATGCTCCGTTCCTGCCAATATTGCTTTGGGTAAGAATCCTTATATCTATGTAACAATTATTTTTAAAATATCTATCTATCTAATCGATGCTATATCATTTGTATGCCACTTTTATTTTTTACCTAAGCCCACTTACAGATCAAGCCTTTTCACAGAACAACAGCCATCTCACAGACAGGCTCTGAGTTTAAAAAAAGCCTTTCAACATCGCACACAGAAAGACAAGCAGTCTCTGCGCAGGCACACTGAAATACAAGCTGTCCGGCTCTCAGATCAGACAGCCCCCCGCGCTCGCGAAATGGTCAGGGCCGAAGCTCTACGCAGCCTCCGAAAAGATACGTAGCTGTAAACTGCAGCCTGTATGTCCCTGCAGCGCTGACGAGGATTGATTCAGACCCTACTGAAGCGTGCGCGATTGTCTTAACACAGATGCCAAAACCCCACCTCCCCACGCCCGCTCAGCGCTGATTCAGTCCAGGAGCGTACATGCTTTTCATCAGCTGAACGTAAGCCCCCATCCCCATGCGCTTAGCACTCAGATACACAATTCAATCCCCCGACGCATGTTTCTTAAAAAGTTAAAGGCTTTCATGATAACGTGTAAAAAACGTGATAACTAGTTCGCTATAAGTCCTTTAAACATCACACAGTTAAATAAGATGCAGCAGTTCCCTTTTAAAGCACATTGGAGACGTCTAAATGCTAAATGAATTAATATATTTATAATTTGTATTAAAATCGATCTAAAACCAACCCCTATTCTATCCCTGTTAATCCTCCCCTCATGAAGAAAGGCGTTTAGTTTTTCTAAAAGTTTGAATGCCTTAATCAGAGCGGATATCTCGGGCTGGAGAAAGGAACTTTAAAATACTCTTTGTCAAAACCGCTTTTGCAAAGCACGACCCCCACACTACCTGAGCTCCAGGCATCAGGATTTGGGAGGTGGGCTCTGGGGGAGCATTGTCGATTCAACTGTTAGGGCAGTTCAGGACGTTTATGACCCTTAACCTCGGAGCAAAACAGAATGCGTCTGTTTAATCAAATCTACGAGTTACAACGGAATCTATTAATCAAATTCCGGATAACCCTTAACTTTGTGACCGGATCAAAATTTTTGCAAAGGTGAAAAGGTCTTGCGGAGATACGTACAGATGTTTAAACAAATCTATTAACCAAATTCCTGACTTTTTTAGCGTCCGCCGAAAGTGGTGCCTAGACACGGACAAAGGCCATTATACGGATGTCCGATTAAAATGATTGGGGCACATTCCAAAACACCCAGCTTTTTGGGTCTATAAAAGTGTTCAGACTGGTCCATTACTCAGCAGGCCGTTAATACTGAAAGAGGACACCGAATCTCGTCGGAAACATCAAGGATCACGGTATGGCATATTTTTGATTATTATATGCGCCAAACAAGTATGTTTTTAGAAAACGGATGGATGAACCCTTATATTTTATTCTTACTATGAATAATTTCCAAGTTTATTCTCAAGTGCGTGTGCGCGCACTGTGTGTAGCGCATGAGCGCGTATAATATAAGATGTAGCATTTATATCCATCTATCTGCGTGTACGACGATTAATGTACAAATTCATAGGACTGAAGCAAACAATATTAGCTTTTTCATACCGAAAAGGGCTTTACAATCAAGTAGTTTTTGTCTCGGCGTCTGAAAATTCAAACAGAGCCTCTTCTCTGAGAATACTCAGGCATGGTTTAAAAGCGCAGGCCGGTTGTGTATCAGCGCTGGCGTAGTAAGAGGTCAGTATTCTGAACTACGTACAGAAGGGTCCCGTTTGTGAACTCTTCGAATCGGGCTTACTGTAGCAGGGGAATGTCTGCACCAGGGTCCGCATGTTTTAAAAGTCTGGGATATCGAAACATTTTAACTTTATAAACTCTCATTTGTTACAACCGGTTGGAGACAGCCTCCAATGATGAACGGGATCCAGGAGGGGCTTAATAGACATAAGGCAACTGTGTTTTCATTCATTTCGCTAAATGAAAAGTAATTATTTTAATACGGAATAGTAGCCCCACAAAGGCCCGCGAGTAATATAATTAAGTTATTTTTAAAAGTAATCCCACACTGCACAAGAGACAGATTCCACGTGTGTTTTAGGATTTGCTGCGGTCAGTGATGATTTTAATTTTTCCTTAGCTCATTTCTATAACATAGGAGCCTTTTGACAAAGGAAAACTCTGTAAATACACTTGTGCATTAAACGGAGATTTAAGAAAGCAGGTTTCTACCTTAAGACAGATTACTCACCTTAACCCAGTTTTGTATGTGCATGTAAAAGCACTCACTGTTGTTACACTAGCACAAAATTGATATTTTCTGTCTACTCAAAAAAACTAAAATTATTTCTATTAACACAGGTGATAACTGGAAAGCATTTTCACTATTTTTAATTAAAAGTTAAACAGAAAAGCTCAATTATGATTTTTGTTTTGTCATGCTAGGGTCCTAGGGTGACACTTGTGCCCTTTATACTCTCTTATGTAGACCTTAACACATATTCTTACCAAAATAGTTCATCACTTCCCAATTCCTGTAACTTCAGGTAATTAGACAGAGTGAGCTCCATAACAGGCAAGAGAAAAGTATTATAGGTCAAATACACAGAGCCATAAAACAAAAGCACTGAACACCACACAACCTGGTATTGCTAGATGTATTTTGTTACCTGGAGAAAGAAGAAAAAAAAAACATTTTTAGTAGTCACGTAAAATGACCAGTTGCTTTAACATGAAAATAAAACATCTTTAGAAAATAAAGCATCTAAAAGCATCTTTGTAAAGGACCGATTTTAAAACATAAGAAAAATCCTTGTTTCCAAAAGAGTTCTGCCCATTTTTCCAGCAGTTTTCTTGACTGATCTCATTTTAAATGATAATAGCCAGTATAAAGTCCGTAAAGGAACTGGGTAGGAACTGGAGACATCTGATATCTTCTAGCATATCTTTTTTGCGAACAGAGTTTTCATAACAGTTTTAATCGCGCCCCCTAACGTTTTTTTGAAAGTAGACCACTATTACCAATATGTCCTTTTTTAAAATTAATGATATACCATAGATGCATATTTTATTATAATTACTTAACTTTTATCAACTTTTATCTAACTCAATATTTATTTTTCTAGTATCAGAATGTAGTTCAAGTTATTTTGTTTTCGGTTCAATAGATGTATTTTTCATATTTGATTCTTTGTTTTTCACATCTTCGAGCCTTTTTGTTACTTCGCGCCCCCTAGGGGGGCCATCCCCACAGTTTGAGAACTACGGTTGTAGGGGATTATTTGAAACGCTCTGTGGCACTTCAAGCTAAATTAGATTTCCTTGGTTATTCAGCCGTTCATCGGTGTTCCATTTTTGTTATAAATTGTATTTAGTCTCTCTTTATTTACTAAACATTTTATATTTTGAATAGAAAACAGTTATTTTGTTCAGGCTTTAATTTAAAACCGCATTTTCATCAACAGGCTATAATCACTTTGGTACTTAGGATGCTTTGTATAATACAAAGTTTTAGAAATTCTGTTAATGCTTGGTAATAGCCTTCCATTTTACATCAGTTATGAACCCCTGAAAATAAGAATGGTTATAGTAGGTTATAGGAGCCTGTACACTACAGGGCCGATGATTAGGCTTATACTGGACACGTTAGGCAAATCAGGATGGACATTTTTTAGTAAATAGTTACATAATATTATATGTGTTTTTACAAGGATTAAAATTTTACTAAAACTTTGTGGTTTATTCTTTCTTTTAGTTAGTCCAGGTTACATAGGACAGCTATCATTGAAAACTGCTTTTCCCTCTGTTTGTGAAAAGCACCCTTGGTTTTGGTAGCATTCAGGGTGAAGGGAATGTAAGTTTAAACTGTGATTCCAAGAGTCAACAAGTGTCTGCAAACGTCTTGAATACGAGTCAAAGGACCAGGGTTTGTGCAGGGATCATAGTCAGGGGCAGAGTTACGCTAGACATTATTATTCCAAAATGTAACATTGACTCGCCCATATCACAAATATAAGATAGTAAAAACTAAAATTTACAAATACTAAGTCACAGAGGAGATTAAAAACATAATTAAGACCGGATCAACAAGGGATCACCCCAAAATCACAGCACACTACAACAGAACCTACGTTTTCTGAGGTATATTATCAGCTAAACTGTCATCTGTTTACCAGTTCCACGGGGTTGCAAAGAGTTAGGGAAAAACGTTATTTAACATCTGCTAGTATGAGGCTGATTAACATGAGCCGGTTATTGTTAGAATCTTATCTGGAACTAAAAGTCAGGTTTGTGTTCCTCCTGATTCAGGAAGAATATTAAATATTGGAGTTTAGAATATGAACTAGACTGGTAAGGACATTTATGCCTAAATAAATAAATAAAGTTAATTATGAAATAATTACATGAAAAAGTGGATTTATAAAGGAGTTATTACAATTTGAAAACTGCTGTGATGTATAAAAACATTGATAGGTGACAAAACCAGCACGAAAAGAAACCTTTTGAAATAAATAAGCTTTTTTGACATGCGTAGTCTGGAATAGTCTGAATATGTCTTAAAGAGTTCATTTTTTAATAAAACAAAAGGCAAATTAAAAATAATAAATAGTAAACCCAATAAAACACAGAAGTATCATTTAATGATATCAATTAGTGTTAAGTATTATCAAGCACCGGGATCTATTTATAAGGATTATTTAATTTAGTTATAAACAAAATGATTGGTTGCATTTTGCTTTGAAATTAACAATAGTTTGATACCGCTTTAAGAATTAGAATGCAAGACAAACCTATACACTTAATAACAAATATTGCGGATGCAATAGGAGTATCTCGGATCTCTGTTTTATTTTAACCTTTTGACAGGGAAGTATACCACCTATATTGAAAATGAACAGCCGACATGCTAACTAAATAGATATAATCGAAGATGTTTTAGAATATGGACCTGGGCACTAACCCATGATTCTGACCAACTAAAGGGTCTTTACTTAATTGTCGAACTTCCTGTGGGTGCTATGGATCTCGTAATGGAGAGTGCAAAAGATTCTAGAATCTTTACTCTGTAATGGTCCATATGACGGAGATCTAGCGCCTGTGTCCACAGTGTTAACCAGTCATAGGACATGATGTTCAAAATTCACCTAGGGTTTTTCAGAAGAGATAGGACAAGTGCGTGTGTGTTCTGTATTCTCTTTTCTGTATTAACTATTCACAATGACCATATCCCGAGACCTTAGGTTTTTTATGCAGAAGTACATTTCACAGACCGAATAAGAGACATCCATCAAAATGTTCTTGACACAAAGGAGGCCCAATCAGGCCGGTGGGGTGGGAGTCTCTTTTCAAAGAGTCTTTGCCCCAAGCGCCTGGATTTGTTGGGCTATAAAAATTTTTCAACAACGTGTTTTGAACGGTTAACAATCAACATCTCTCGGCTATGCTCCTGATCAGGCATGATGGTCTAGGACCAGACGGCCACCACGATGGCCTGTTTTGACCTGAGGCTATCGTGCCCGACTCCGAGTACTCTACGACTAACAGCTAACCTCCAGACCAATCTTCTTGGCCAGACCTTCTTATGCCTTGAACTGACCAGATCTAGGATCCTGAGCCTCAGGTACCTACCCATGGTGATATGTATTGGTCGGATCGTTTCCTGGAGAACCGCAGTACCTGACATTTTGTATCTGCTAATGATGTTCCAGGGCTCCTAGCAGGGGGTGAGGAGATAGCCATTCAGGCCATGGATGACCTGGTACAGGCGCCAGCCGTTTGGAACATATCACCCAAGGATGGGATTATGCAGACCTGGCCCTTGAACAAACTGACGGACCCTGATTGAGACATTTCGAAAGGCTCAATAGCTGTTCAAGAGTTTGATTACAGTTCTGCCGGATATAATAACGCATAGGCACCTAAAAAGTACCGGCAGGGATGTTTAATAGACCAACCCAGCCAGACACGGCCTGCGTGTCTGTTTGACACTGACCGGCTCAGCAGCAGCAGCTGCAGCTGTCTGTTTTCCACAAACCGTGGCTCAGGAGCCTAGTCATAAAGACTCTGTGCTGCTTCAACATCTTTCTACTTTTCACCAGATTCACGCCTTTGTACAAAATGCTGTCGATGATCAGAAAAATGAACATTCTATTCAGGAGTCGATTGTACAAGCCTTTCATAACATGGATGCTGACTCTTACTCAAAAATACCTGAAATAGCTGAGACTTTCTCTAAACGCCATTTTATGGACCTAATAGGTCTGATGGACCTTTAAGGTTTTATGGGTATACGCCTGGAAAATCAGATGAAGTGTCTGAACTGAATGTACCGTGAGATCACCAGTTTTTGTCTGCTTTTAATCACGCTGTTAAGTTGTAATATGTTTTGAAGTGGTTGGTAAAACCTCTTTCAATTTTAATATTGTTTTTGAAAATGACCAATAAAGTACCATTTGATTTTTAAATTCTAACCCTAATTTCTTTCACGCCAAGGATGGAGGGTCGTTGAAAAATTTTTTTATAGCCCAACAAATCCAGGCCGCTTGGGGGCAAAGACTCTTTGAAAAGAGACTCCCACCCCACCGCCTGATTGGGCCTCCTTTGTGTCAAGAACATTTTGATGGATGTCTCTTATTCGGTCTGTGAAATGTACTTCTGCATAAAAAAAAAACCTAAGGTCTCGGGAGTATGGTCATTGTGAATAGTTAATACAGAAAAGAGAATACAGAACACACACGCACTTGTCCTATCTCTTCTGAAAACCCTAGGTGAATTTTGAACATCATGTCCTATGACTGGTTAACACTGTGGACACAGGGCTAGATCTCCGTCATATGGACCATTACAGAGTAAAGATTCTAGAATCTTTTGCACTCTCCATTACGAGATCCATAGCACCCACAGGAAGTTCGACAATTAAGTAAAGACCCTTTAGTTGGTCAGAATCATGGGTTAGTGCCCAGGTCCATATTCTAAAACATCTTCGATTATATCTATTTAGTTAGCATGTCGGCGCTGTTCATTTTCAATATAGGTGGTATACTTCCCTGTCAAAAGGTTAAAATAAAACAGAGATCCGAGATACTCCTATTGCATCCGCAATATTTGTTATTAAGTGTATAGGTTTGTCTTGCATTCTAATTCTTAAAGCGTATCAAACTATTGTTAATTTCAAAGCAAAATGCAACCAATCATTTTGTTTATAACTAAATTAAATAATCCTTATAAATAGATCCCGGTGCTTGATAATACTTAACACTAATTGATATCATTAAATGATACTTCTGTGTTTTATTCGGTTTACTATTTATTATTTTTAATTTGCCTTTTGTTTTATTAAAAAATGAACTCTTTAAGACATATTCAGACTATTCCAGACTACGCATGTCAAAAAAGCTTATTTATTTCAAAAGGTTTCTTTTCGTGCTGGTTTTGTCACCTATCAATGTTTTTTATACATCACAGCAGTTTTTCAAATTGTAATAACTCCTTTATAAATCCACTTTTTCATGTAATTATTTCATAATTAACTTTATTTATTTATTTAGGCATAAATGTCCTTACCAGTCTAGTTCATATTCTAAACTCCAATATTTAATGTTCTTCCTGAATCAGGAGGAACACAAACCTGACTTTTAGTTCCAGATAAGATTCTAACAATAACCGCTCATGTTAATTAGCCTCATACTAGCAGATGTTAAAAA
This sequence comes from Polypterus senegalus, assembly GCF_016835505.1. Classification (NCBI taxonomy): domain Eukaryota; kingdom Metazoa; phylum Chordata; class Cladistia; order Polypteriformes; family Polypteridae; genus Polypterus; species Polypterus senegalus. The sequence goes on from NC_053168.1 coordinate 88,834,803, forward strand.
CGTTTTTCCCTAACTCTTTGCAACCCGTGGAACTGGTAAACAGATGACAGTTTAGCTGATAATATACCTCAGAAAACGTAGGTTCTGTTGTAGTGTGCTGTGATTTTGGGGTGATCCCTTGTTGATCCGGTCTTAATTATGTTTTTAATCTCCTCTGTGACTTAGTATTTGTAAATTTTAGTTTTTACTATCTTATATTTGTGATATGGGCGAGTCAATGTTACATTTTGGAATAATAATGTCTAGCTTAACTCTGCCCCTGACTATGATCCCTGCACAAACCCTGGTCCTTTGACTCGTATTCAAGACGTTTGCAGACACTTGTTGACTCTTGGAATCACAGTTTAAACTTACATTCCCTTCACCCTGAATGCTACCAAAACCAAGGGTGCTTTTCACAAACAGAGGGAAAAGCAGTTTTCAATGATAGCTGTCCTATGTAACCTGGACTAACTAAAAGAAAGAATAAACCACAAAGTTTTAGTAAAATTTTAATCCTTGTAAAAACACATATTATGTAACTATTTACTAAAAAAATGTCCATCCTGATTTGCCTAACGTGTCCAGTATAAGCCTAATCATCGGCCCTGTAGTGTACAGGCTCCTATAACCTACTATAACCATTCTTATTTTCAGGGGTTCATAACTGATGTAAAATGGAAGGCTATTACCAAGCATTAACAGAATTTCTAAAACTTTGTATTATACAAAGCATCCTAAGTACCAAAGTGATTATAGCCTGTTGATGAAAATGCGGTTTTAAATTAAAGCCTGAACAAAATAACTGTTTTCTATTCAAAATATAAAATGTTTAGTAAATAAAGAGAGACTAAATACAATTTATAACAAAAATGGAACACCGATGAACGGCTGAATAACCAAGGAAATCTAATTTAGCTTGAAGTGCCACAGAGCGTTTTACAAATAATCCCCTACAACCGTAGTTCTCAAACTGTGGGATGGCCCCTAGGGGGCGCGAAGTAACAAAAAGGGGCAAAGATGTGAAAAACAAAGAATCAAATATGAAAAATACATCTATTGAACCGAAAACAAAATAACTTGAACTACATTCTGATACTAGAAAAATAAATATTGAGTTAGATAAAAGTTGATAAAAGTTAAGTAATTATAATAAAATATGCATCTATGGTATATCATTAATTTTAAAAAAGGACATATTGGTAATAGTGGTCTACTTTCAAAAAAACGTTAGGGCTCGATTAAAACTGTTATGAAAACTCTGTTCGCAAAAAAAGATATGCTAGAAGATATCAGATGTCTCCAGTTCCTACCCAGTTCCTTTACGGACTTTATACTGGCTATTATCATTTAAAATGAGATCAGTCAAGAAAACTGCTGGAAAAAATGGGCAGAACTCTTTTGGAAACAAGGATTTTTCTTATGTTTTAAAATCGGTCCTTTACAAAGATGCTTTTAGATGCTTTATTTTCTAAAGATGTTTTATTTTCATGTTAAAGCAACTGGTCATTTTACGTGACTACTAAAAATGTTTTTTTTTTTTTTTTTCTTTCTCCAGGTAACAAAATACATCTAGCAATACCAGGTTGTGTGGTGTTCAGTGCTTTTGTTTTATGGCTCTGTGTATCTGACCTATAATACTTTTCTCTTGCCTGTTATGGAGCTCTGTCTAATTACCTGAAGTTACAGGAATTGGGAAGTGATGAACTATTTTGATAAGAATATGTGTTAAGGTCTACATAAGAGAGTATAAAGGGCACAAGTGTCACCCTAGGACCCTAGCATGACAAAACAAAAATCATAATTGAGCTTTTCTGTTTAACTTTTAATTAAAAATAGTGAAAATGCTTTCCAGTTATCACCTGTGTTAATAGAAATAATTTTAGTTTTTGAGTAGACAGAAAATATCAATTTTGTGCTAGTGTAACAACAGTGAGTGCTTTTACATGCACGTACAAAACTGGGTTAAGGTGAGTAATCTGTCTTAAGGTAGAAACCTGCTTTCTTAAATCTCCGTTTAAATGCACAAGTGTATTTACAGAGTTTTCCTTTGTCAAAAGGCTCCTATGTTATAGAAATGATCTAAGGAAAAAATTAAAATCATCACTGACCGCAGCAAATCCTAAAACACACGTGGAATCTGTCTCTTGTGCAGTGTGGGATTACTTTTAAAAATAACTTAATTATATTACTCGCACGTCTAAAATCACCCGGCCTTTGTGGGGCTACTATTCCGTATTAAAATAATTACTTTTCATTTAGCGAAATGAATGAAAACACAGTTGCCTTATGTCTATTAAGCATTCGCTTCGATATATGCTCCTGGATCCCGTTCATCATTGGAGGCTGTCTCCAACCGGTTGTAACAAATGAGAGTTTATAAAGTTAAAATGTTTCGATATCCCAGACTTTTAAAACATGCGGACCCTGGTGCAGACATTCCCCTGCTACAGTAAGCCCGATTCGAAGAGTACGCATTTCACAAACGGGACCCTTCTGTACGTAGTTCAGAATACTGACCTCTTACTACGCCAGCGCTGATACACAACCGGCCTGCGCTTTTAAACCATGCCTGAGTATTCTCAGAGAAGAGGCTCTGTTTGAATTTTCAGACGCCGAGACAAAACTACTTGATTGTAAAGCCCTTTTCGGTATGAAAAAGCTAATATTGTTTGCTTCAGTCCTATGAATTTGTACATTAATCGTCGTACACGCAGATAGATGGATATAAATGCTACATCTTATATTATACGCGCTCATGCGCCTACACACGAGTGCGCGCACGCACGCACTTGAGAATAAACTTGGAAATTATTCATAGTAAGAATAAAATATAAGGATTCATCCATCCGTTTTCTAAAAACATACTTGTTTGGCGCATATAATAATCAAAAATATGCCATACCGTGATCCTTGATGTTTCCGACGAGATTCGGTGTCCTCTTTCAGTATTAACGGCCTGCTGAGTAATGGACCAGTCTGAACACTTTTATAGACCCAAAAAGCTGGGTGTTTTGGAATGTGCCCCAATCATTTTAATCGGACATCCGTATAATGGCCTTTGTCCAGTGTCTAGGCACCACTTTCGGCGGATGCTAAAAAAAGTCAGGAATTCGCTTAATAGATTTGTTTAAACATCTGTACGTATCTCCGCAAGACCTTTTCACCTTTGCAAAAATTTTGATCCGGTCACAAAGTTAAGGGTTATCCGAATTTGATTAATAGATTCCGTTGTAACTCGTAGATTTGATTAAACAGACGCATTCTGTTTTGCTCCGAGGTTAAGGGTCATAAACGTCCTGAACTGCCCTAACAGTTGAATCGACAATGCTCCCCCAGAGCCCACCTCCCAAATCCTGATGCCTGGAGCTCAGGTAGTGTGGGGGTCGTGCTTTGCAAAAAGCGGTTTTGACAAAGAGTATTTTAAAGTTCCTTTCTCCAGCCCGAGATATCCGCTCTGATTAAGGCATTCAAACTTTTAGAAAAACTAAACGCCTTTCTTCATGAGGGGAGGATTAACAGGGATAGAATAGGGGTTGGTTTTAGATCGATTTTAATACAAATTATAAATATATTAATTCATTTAGCATTTAGACGTCTCCAATGTGCTTTAAAAGGGAACTGCTGCATCTTATTTAACTGTGTGATGTTTAAAGGACTTATAGCGAACTAGTTATCACGTTTTTTACACGTTATCATGAAAGCCTTTAACTTTTTAAGAAACATGCGTCGGGGGATTGAATTGTGTATCTGAGTGCTAAGCGCATGGGGATGGGGGCTTACGTTCAGCTGATGAAAAGCATGTACGCTCCTGGACTGAATCAGCGCTGAGCGGGCGTGGGGAGGTGGGGTTTTGGCATCTGTGTTAAGACAATCGCGCACGCTTCAGTAGGGTCTGAATCAATCCTCGTCAGCGCTGCAGGGACATACAGGCTGCAGTTTACAGCTACGTATCTTTCGGAGGCTGCGTAGAGCTTCGGCCCTGACCATTTCGCGAGCGCGCGGGGGGCTGTCTGATCTGAGAGCCGGACAGCTTGTATTTCAGTGTGCCTGCGCAGAGACTGCTTGTCTTTCTGTGTGCGATGTTGAAAGGCTTTTTTTAAACTCAGAGCCTGTCTGTGAGATGGCTGTTGTTCTGTGAAAAGGCTTGATCTGTAAGTGGGCTTAGGTAAAAAATAAAAAGTGGCATACAAATGATATAGCATCGATTAGATAGATAGATATTTTAAAAATAATTGTTACATAGATATAAGGATTCTTACCCAAAGCAATATTGGCAGGAACGGAGCATGTGTGTGTGTGTGTGTGTTATGTCCTCGGAAAATGGCCCAGGAAGTGGAGGGGCCAGACATCATGTGCTGCGGTGAGGCTTAGGCAGGCCATTCAGTCTGGGTATGGATAGGAACATGCCTGAACTTGTCCTGGGACCTGCTGCAACATGCCTGAACTTGTCTTTGGAAGAGGGGTGGTGGCTGGGAAGTGGTGGGGGTTGGTGATGGGTTCAAGGGGTCCTAGGCAGCCCTTGGGCATGTCTGAACTTGCCCTAGTGAGATGGGGCTAGGCAGGTGGCCAAGCAGGGGCGGGGTGGTGGGGGTTCAAGGAGGGTGGGGGCATCCATCAAATTACCCTTGACAGCTTCCTGGGGAAAACAGATGGCATGCTAAAGGTCAACAAACAACCCGATGAGTGGGGGTGGGGACTTCCTGTCATCAATCAACAGGGGGCCCTGATCAAGGTCATCCAAGGTCAACAAAACAACCGGTGGTGGGGGAGGGGACTTCCGGAAAGGTCATCAAAGGTCAACAAACAACAGATGGTGGGTGGGGGCGGGACTTCCGGTCTTCGATTAAAAAGGGGCGTGGTTTAATCTCATCAATCAAACTCGGATTAAATTTTGACAGAAGCCGCCTGACATTATACTACTTCCATGAGCGGCAAGACAATCTGAAAGAATTCTGAAAATCTCTTGTGCTGTTGTTTTTCCCGGCAAAGCTTTGCACTTCTTCTGAAAGTCCCTTCACCTGATCAACATACCAACAGAAATCATCAACTGAGCTTCGCTTGATACATCTGTCGACTCATCCAGTTGTAATGCAAATTGGAAAATAGGATGAAGTGTCTGAACTGAATGTACCGATGAGATCACCAGTTTTTGTCTGCTTTTAATCACGCTGTTTAGTTGTAATATGTTTTGAAGTGGTTGGTAAAACCTCTTTCAATTTTAATATTGTTTTTGAAAATGACCAATAAAGTACCATTTGATTTTTAAATTCTAACCCTAATTTCTTTCACCGTCAAGGATGGAGGGTCGTTGAAAAAGTTTTTTATAGCCCGACAAATCCAGGCCGCTTGGGGGCAAAGACTCTTTGAAAAGAGACTCCCACCCCACCGGCCTGATTGGGCCTCCTTTGTGTCAAGAACATTTTGATGGATGTCTCTTATTCGGGTCTGTGAAATGTACTTCTGCATAAAAAAAACCTAAGGTCTCGGGACTATGGTCATTGTGAATAGTTAATACAGAAAAGAGAATACAGAACACACACCGCACTTGTCCTATCTCTTCTGAAAAACCCTAGGTGAATTTTGAACATCATGTCCTATGACTGGTTAACACTGTGGACACAGGCGCTAGATCTCCGTCATATATGGACCATTACAGAGTAAAGATTCTGTAAGTGGGCTTAGGTAAAAAATAAAAAGTGGCATACAAATGATATAGCATCGATTAGATAGATAGATATTTTAAAAATAATTGTTACATAGATATAAGGATTCTTACCCAAAGCAATATTGGCAGGAACGGAGCATGTGTGTGTGTGTGTGTGTTATGTCCTCGGAAAATGGCCCAGGAAGTGGAGGGGCCAGACATCATGTGCTGCGGTGAGGCTTAGGCAGGCCATTCAGTCTGGGTATGGATAGGAACATGCCTGAACTTGTCCTGGGACCTGCTGCAACATGCCTGAACTTGTCTTTGGAAGAGGGGTGGTGGCTGGGAAGTGGTGGGGGTTGGTGATGGGTTCAAGGGGGGCCTAGGCAGCCCTTGGGCATGTCTGAACTTGCCCTAGTGAGATGGGGCTAGGCAGGTGGCCAAGCAGGGGGCGGGTGGTGGGGGGTTCAAGGAGGGTGGGGGGCATCCATCAAATTACCCTTGACAGCTTCCTGGGGAAAACAGATGGCATGCTAAAGGTCAACAAACAACCCGATGAGTGGGGGTGGGGACTTCCTGTCATCAATCAACAGGGGCCCTGATCAAGGTCATCCAAGGTCAACAAAACAACCGGTGGTGGGGGAGGGGACTTCCGGAAAGGTCATCAAAGGTCAACAAACAACAGATGGTGGGTGGGGGCGGGACTTCCGGTCTTCGATTAAAAAGGGGCGTGGTTTAATCTCATCAATCAAACTCGGATTAAATTTTGACAGAAGCCTGACATTATACTACTTCCATGAGCGGCAAGACAATCTGAAAGAATTCTGAAAATCTCTTGTGCTGTTGTTTTTCCCGGCAAAGCTTTGCACTTCTTCTGAAAGTCCCTTCACCTGATCAACATACCGAACAGAAATCATCAACTGAGCTTCGTTTGATACATCTGTCGACTCATCCAGTTGTAATGCAAATTGGAAAATAGGATGAAGTGGACTTGAATGGATGTGGTGTGTTTCTGTGTGCACGGATGGCGCAGCTAACATGACGGGCCACCGAGGAGGCTTGAAAGCGTTGGTGAAAGGGAAAAATCCATCAGTACAATGGAATCGCTGCATTATTCATCAACAATCACTTGCCTCAAAACACTTAAGCGTGGAGTTCAATGCGACACTTTATCAAGTCACATGCTCTGAACTCTCGGCTCTTTCGACTGGTTTGCCAGGACATGGGTTTGGAACACAAAACTTTGTTTTTACATACTGAAGTCAGGTGGCTGTCTCATGGAAAAGTTTTGAACAGGTTATGTGAGCTCCGACACGAAATTTACATCTTTCTTAAAGATCAGAAATCTGCTTTTGTAACGCACTTTGAGGATGAGCAGTGGTTATACAAGTCGCATATCTTGATGACATATTTGCAAAAATCAATGAGTTGAATTTGAAACTTCAAGGACAGAACAACAACATATTTTTTTCCATTGACAACGTGAGCTTTTCATAAAAAAAGTTATCTATTGGAAAAACAGAATTTCTGCTGGACATCTTGCAATCTTCCTAACAATTTCATGTTTTTGTGAAAACTCAAACATCGAGCTTTCAAGCTTTTCTAATATCAAAGGATTGATCATCGATCATTTGAAAAATCTAGAAAACTAAATTCTCTGATATTTTCCTGAAATCAAAACGGATGGTGCCCAGAACAACTGGATTTTGAATCCTTTTTGTGAAAACAATGTTGAGATAGCAGAACTTCCTGATGACTTGAAAGAGAAATTATTTGAACTTGTGGCGGACAGAACTTTGAAAGCAAGAATGGACAGCAACGTGGGACATTTCTGGCACAGTGTGCGTCAAGAATACGAAGACTAGAGTAATGCAGCGTTGTCAGCATTGTTGCCTTTTCCATCGACATACTGTATTTATGTGAAAGTGCTTCTCAGCTTTGACCGCAGTAAAAACTAAAGAATGACACCGGCTCCAGCCTGAAGGTGATGTTATACTAGCTGTCACCAGCATCCATCCTTGCATCAAATCTTTGATGGCACAACAACAAGCCCAAGTATCGAATTAGAAAGGTAAGCACACGCCATTATGGAAATGAGAACTTTTATGCATGAACTTATGTGCGAGGGGTACCCACGGACATACTTTCACACCCTTTGGGGGTACAATTGCGAAAAAGGATTGGAGTATTGGACCCCAAGACCTGATGATCATATTACATTCTCACTACAGAAGGAATTTTGCCACAACCTAATATATGTTTTTCTGCAGGAACATTTTTCAAAGAGAATTCAAACCATGGAGTGATCGCTGATACAGGAATAAAGTTAATTGTTTGAAAACACAACAAAGCAAATTAACTCTTTTTCATAAGTAACATATATATTGATTTGTAAGTATTGTTTTCTTAATGGGAATTTTGGTTATTCTGAATTTAAAGGCTTTGGATTTAACCTGTATAACAATGGCATCATATAATTGGATAATTTAATAAATAAGATTAGCATAATATGGTCCGCATTTAGAGTAAAGATAATGTGTAAGAGTAAATATTATGGTTAGATATTTTTAATAGGCTTATTGATACTTGATGTGAGAAGATGTTACTTTTAAGGGTAAATGGTTGTATGTAATTTGAAGTTGCTCTAATCTAATCGAACGCATGACAGCTATTATATTTAGTATTACACTACAGCCTATTATCACATTGACAATTAAACAACATTATCAGATAAGGTCAGACCAATTTAAGCTTTATTGGATATTGGTTTTAATAACAGAATGAATAATATAAAAATTGACATTAAGGGAAATGTTACTTGAGAGGATTCTTACCCGGCTGAACTTGGGTTTGAAGTAGGGAAGCTCAACCCGGCTGTGGCCCGTGGCCACTGCCAGAGGTCGCATGGAGAACGGCTGAGCCCTCCTCTGCCAGGCTGCCATCACACCCACCTCCGGGTGCTCTATAAAAGGGGCCAGCTGCCACAACTTGAGGAGCCAGAGTCGTGTGGGAGAAAATGAAGCTTACTGAAGAAGGAGTGGAGGCAAAGAGAGAGAAAGAAGAAAGGGACAGTGTATTGGTGATATTTGTTGCTTGTAATGTGATGTGTAGTGGGAAGCAAAGGAAAAGTGCTATCCCACTTAAAATAAACAAATCCTGTGTGGCAAGACTGGGCTCTGTGTCTGTTGTGTCCTGGTTTGGGGAGCTGTTCGCTGCCTGGTGGTTCACAATATATAAATATATAAAACAAGTGGTTTGGGAACAGGGGCACTTGGGTCAAAATGTCTATTATGTTATTATAGACAGAGATAGACTTTAAACTAGCACTTGTTGGTGGCAATACAGGACAAATGATTAATATTGTGACTTCTTGAGCCTAACGAATATAGAAAATAAGTGATTATTGGATAAAACAGAGATGGAACGTCTTATGCAAAGAGATGTTGAGTTTGCAGTTTGTGACTTGGATAGCCCACATACAAGCCATGGATCCCAGCTGGTGACCAAAGATTTTAACCTTAATAAGAAGGTTATGTACAACCCTTGCAATTTAAATGTGACTTTGGAAAAGAGCCAGTGACTTGCATTACTGATAGTAGTGCTGACCTCTGCTGTCCGCAAGTTTGCTGTTTGCTTTAATGTGACAAAGGTGGTAACCTTGTTTGAGACCACAGCTGGATGTAAATTGGGCAACTTTGTGGATGAGCGTGTGAGGATGCGAGCATGGTTGTGTGTATAAGGACATTATTTCTGGTCATTGTTGTACACATTATTGGCAACATAAACTAGATTTTTGTTTTACATTTTTGAAGTAAATGCTGTCACCACCATCTGTATTATTAAATGCTCTGAGCACAGATGAAAATACAGTGATGAGTATGTTAAATAGTTACTTTAGTAAAAGGGAAACTATAACATTGATTAAGTAGTTGATTACAATGTTTTACCATCATATTTAGGAGTTAGAAAGTAATGGGACAATTCTGACACATGATTCACTTAATTAATGAAAACCAATATTAGAAACAAAAAGGATTATAATAGAAAAACCTAGGTCGACTTCAAGTCATAGTGGGACTTCACTGGAAACTAGTTGGCTTATTTTACAGTAATTGCACAAACTCATTGTTAACTTTTTAAAAGCTCTCCTAAATGCATCAGTACAAATGGACAAGCAAATTCTTCTTCTTATTCTGGCTGCTCCATTTAGGGGTTGCCACAGCGGATCATCATCTTCCATATCTTTCTGTCCTCTGCATCTTGTTCTGTCACACCCATCACCTGCATGTCCTCCCTCACCGCATCCATAAACCTTCTCTAAGGCCTTACTCTTTTCCCTTTTCTCTGGCAGCTCTATCCTTAACATCCTTCTCCCAATATACTCAGTATCTCTTCTCTGCACATGTCCAAACCAACGCAATCTCGCCTCTCTGACTTTGTCTCCCTGGACCAGCAAATTATGCACACAAAATTGCAATCTTGTTTTTTCCTCTGAAAAAATTTGTGTAAGTGTTTGGCATGGAGGATTTTAGGACACACAGGAGGCAGAAGTTTGGTTCCCCTCCTCTTCTCCCGGGTGTAAAAGTAGTGGGAAGTCCCAAAGTGGGGAATTATACAGAAATTAAAACTATGATTAATGAAAGTTAAATTAAAAGTTAAATCATATATTTTAATAGATAGCTTCAGCATGTAGAGTTAAATATTAAAGGCTTAGGCCTGTATTTTTTCCACCACTATTTACAAAACAGTGGTTAATTACATGGCCGGTAATTAAAATTGGGTCATAAGACAGTGGTAGCAAGAGATGGGCAGAAAATAATCATGCCTATTATGCAATTATTTAGGCCCAGTAAGCCCAAAACATATTGATAGCATTTAAAAATCCTAGGTTAAGAATGAGACAGGTCACTAAAAGGTGGTCACCCCTTTGAACAAATGGCTACATGATCCTTGGGTCAAAATAATGAAGGCAGATAATGGATAGGAGGCAGTCATGTCCTTTAGAAAATTATTTATGCCCATTAAACATGGCGACTGTATCTGTTAGAAAATGGTCAATGTCCATTAAGCTTTAGAAATTATTGGTGGCGTAAGCAGACAAAGAGGAATGTAAGAGTTTGGAGACCAGGAGTCGGATCATGATGAAGAATATGCAGGGTGAGGTAATCCTGAAAAATATACAAAGTGAGGTAATGAACTGATAAGAAACAGTAATAAATATTAGGAACTGCCAGAGTAATGGCACTCACTTCATTGAACTGAGTCAGCTTTGTGCTCCATGCAATAAAGTCTTGTTCTGATTGCTCATCCAGAAACTCTGTGAGTTTCCTTTCTTGCAAGATTGAGTTTTTTTCCATTACACTAGTCAAAGGCCTGATCTGAACCCTATTGAGATGGCAGGACTTGAAATTTGGAGTTCATTGTCAAAAACTCTCAAATGTGGCTGAGTTAAAACAAATCTGTTAAGAAGAGTGGTCCAGAATTTCTCCACAGCGATGTCAAAGACCGATCTCCAGTTACTGGAAGTGTCTGATTGTAGTTACTGCTGTTATATGTGGCACAACCAAGTATTAAGTTAAAGGAGGCAATTACTTTTTCACCTGGGTCAATGAAGACATGTTGAAGTTGCAGAGCCAGACTGACGTTTACAATCAGCAGGAGCTTTCCCGGTGGCCTGCTGCCTGGCCTGGCCTGACATTCAGAGCAACCAGTGAAATAAACTAATGGTGAAGTTATACAATGTTATTATACTGGAAGACAAGCAAGCGTTATTTCTCTGTAGTGGGCACAAATCCTTTCGGTTTAATATTGGAGGGTTTCTTTTCTAGTTTCAGGTTGGATGGTTTCTTGTTTTTAATCAAGTCAAGTTTTGACTTTGCGTAAGTCTCGCACCCTGACAGTTAAACAGGAGTGCAATGATGAGAGGCCCATACGTCTGTTGCTTTTGTAATTAAATTTATATATGAAGATTGTAAGAGCCATTTTCCTAGTTCTATAAAATTCATGAATATTTTACTAGATGATAATGCATAATATGGGAGGTTCCTATAACCCCCACGAATAGAATTGTGTTGGTATTTTCCTGTCATTTTCTAACAGCTTTGAGTGAACAATGTTCTCCAGTTAGTGTCTAGCCTTGCCTTGTGTAAGGTACAGAGGCATACGGTTTTAAACTGTGCCTGGGCACATATTTATGTGCCAATCGGCTTATGGGCCTTTTGAGTGTGTGAAGTAAATATGTAAGAAAATAGCACTTAATTCACGTGCTTTGCCGTATGTTTAAGGCATACAGAAGAAGAAATGAAGAACCTTTAAGTATAGAAAGAAATAAAGAACGTTTAAGTATAGAAATAACTAAAGTTTCTCAAGAAAGGCTAAGTTTATAGAAGATACATTTTTTCCTTTTTTTTTGCCTTTATTCTACATGTGTAACTATTTTTCTTTTTATTCTTGTGTGGATTATTTGCCTTTAACTTTCACTAAATATTTTTAGTCTTACCCGTGCCTGACTTCACCTTATGCATCGGCGGCTACAAAGATTGTTTAAACATTTATAATATACTTTGAATTATATTTGGTTGTTGTATGGGTTTTGGTATTTGTTACTGTGTATTTATTTTGTTTTGTTTTTGTTTCAAATTTTAATGAAGTGTAGTGTATATATGATGTGTGAGTCCCTGGCTTGCACCCCAAAACATGTGGCTAAGTCTTAGTACTTTAGCAAAACCAGCTTTATTCAACTTGAAACAGGAACAACTCGGTTATTTATCATAGCGGGATCTACCACTGTTCTATACACAGACACAGCAGTCAGGCAGAGTCGTGGACAGGTTAGTGGTCAAGTAATACTGTTCCCTGCATTTATAATGTTCCTTGCATCACCCATTGACAACAGGCACTTATAGTGCGACCATGGTCGGCTGGGATTTGTATTTGCGGCAAGCCGCTAAATGGATATGAATAAACTGTCTTCCACAGACGAGGCAATCGCGCTTCAGGACGCTCTTCAGTGTGTTGGCGTGAGACCGAAAAGAGTTTAGAAACCTCACAGTATGGTCACATTTTTAAGGTTTTTTGTTTTCTTTTTCCCCTCAGAGTGAATGAATAGGCTACACAAAATGTTTTTTTTTTTTTTAATGAAACATGTATGTGACTGGAATGATTTGTGTTTTTAAATTTACCCGTTGTTCTTTATTTCATGATAAGTTTGTTAATGAACGTGTCTTGTTTTTACTTTATTTTAAAAGTTTTAAAGTGTGCCTCTCACGCTCTTAACAGTTAAACCTTAGTGCTATGATGAGAGAGAGAGACTGAATTGGCTACACAAAATGTTTAATAGTTTTTTGTTTACTAAGTGCATTCTTTAAAATATGCTTGACAGAGTCTTTTGTCTATTGAAAAAAATTCAAAGTGGCCTTTTTTGATCAACGCTTCAAACTTTGAGGAAGAGTATTCGGCATTACCATCCAGAAACTGACAGCGGCTGTGTAGATTCCAGACTCACAGTTGAAATTGCAAACATTATCTATACACTGTGGATTTCACTGACGTCTGCTTTTTGTTGTTCAGTGCTTTTTGCACATTTGTTTTCATATAAATATTATATAACTATATGGTTTATTTATTTTTGAAGTGTTGTTCCACACTTTATCAGAGGTTGTCCTGAGACTAATATTTAAGAGTGAAATGTATGTGTAAAAGCTGAATCTATTGTCTCCTCATTCATAAAAAATTCCAAGACAAAATGGTGATTTTTGGTTTTTTGAGTCTGTCCCTGTACAAGAAAACTGATGTACTGTATATTGTGTGGCCTGGGTGAGACTTGGGATTCCCGGCTTGAATAAGATTCCCAGTCCGGCCCTGTGAAGTTGTGTGTCAGGCAGGTTTGTTCTTTTCTCTTGGAGACTCAGTATTAAAATAAGCAAGATCTAAAAATTAATTAATTATTGTTTTATGTTTCTCTGTATGCATATGTAAACCATTTTGGTTTAAGCACACTGAGATTAGGCGGTGAGAACTGTTTAAAATAACGAGAGGTATTAGTGCAGTAGATCCCAACTGTTATTTTAAAATTATTTTATCAACAAGCACACACAGACAGAGGTGGAAATTCTTCAAGAATAAATCTTGTACAAACGTTAGAATGTTTTTTATCACATTGAATGAACTACTAAGTAGAGTACTAAGTAGTAGAGAGGGACCTTCAAAACTCAACCCAATGTTATTTTGAAGAATCTAGATGAATAGGGTGGGTGAGCTTGTTGGGCTGTTCTAATCCAAATTGTAAGAAACCCACAAATAAGCAAAAAAATGAATATTCTGTGTCTGGTTGATGGTGTTTCTTCTATTATTGCTGAAAGGACTTTTGTGACTCATCACCCTAAAAATGGGCAAAATTTGAAATGTTGGAAATCTTGGACTTCAGGTGTAGCAGTGAAGTGATCCATTTTCATGTTTAGGAGGAAACATATGCAGCATTTCTATAAAACTTGTTCAAAAGATTGTTAACATTAATATATATAGCATGAGGCCTGCAGGTGACACACTGAGTCCAAAAGTCATGGGTTCAAAACCAATCCTTTTATTTACAACAAGTGTACCTTTCACAAGTTTCTTCTCCATGCTACCATAAAGGGTTCCAACACCCAACAGTACAGCACAGCAAACTCTTCGGTCCTTCCGTTATTTGCTCTGTTGTCCTCCACTCCACCCTGGTGAGTGTCCTCTTTCAACTTCCTGGGCCAAACGAAGGGCTCTTTTTTAACTCCAGACCGGGGAGTATTTCGGTGCTTAATTTTCAGGTCAGGCATGACCCCAACGGTACTTGTGTCATCAATATCCAACAGCTCCCCCTTGTGGCCTCCATAAGGCCCAACAGAGTAGGTCCATGGGTTCACAACTACTGTGCTGCTCTGCGGGCATCCATGTGGGGCTCACCAGACAGCATGCTGCCTCCTAGTGTATAGGGGTAAGTTCTGCCCATCTGCAGTTAGCCACCCACTGTCCTGACCTTCCAGGTGCCTAGGCCCAACCAGTGTGTTCCTCCGCGGTAGCCTTTGATGCCAACCCCTTGATGCCAAGTGTAGCTACTGCTGCAGCATCTTAGTATATCCATTTCCTGGGTTGAAAGGGGAATATCACCAATATCTTGCCGACGTTTCTTTCCCATGGTGTCTTGGCTAGGCAAATGAGCAGAATCCATCCCGGCAGGAATGATGATTGATCCATCACAAATAATTACATATAATATATACTAGCAAAATACCCGCGCTTCGCACCGGAGAAGTCGTGTGTTAAAGAAGTTATGAAAAAGAAAAGGAAACAAAGTAATTGTTTTGTGTATTTGGCGGCAGCGTCACAAAGCTGTTTTCGTCAAGCTGCATCAGAAAATGTACCACAACGTCTGACACGCTTCCTTTTAAGTGTTTTCTCACAGCTTGGATTGCTGCTGTCATAATCGGTTTGAGTCTACACATATATATATATATACATATACACACACATATATATATATACATATACATATATATATATATATATATACATATACAATATATATATATATACATACACACACACCTATCTACATTATATATACACACACATACATACAGTACATACATACATACACACACACACAAATTATATATATGTGTGTGTGTATTTATGTATGTATGTATGTGTGTGTATATATATATGTATGTCTCTATATGTGTGTGTATAGCTTTGGTCACTGAGTGCAAGGGAAAAAAAAATGTAGTCTATAAGTTATTTAACAGTAAAACATTAACGTTTACGTAATGTTACGATACATTGAGCACCACTGGAGTGGTTTCGGGCAAACTACATTTTAAAGCCGGTATAACATAACAGGTAAGTAGTACTAACAACAGCTAAAATGTATATGGATCATCTCTTGGTAGTTGATCCCTTTTGAAAGGCGCTACACGACGGCTGTGGTATAGAAATTACATTTTCTATGTGATTGTCCAAATTTCTGCCTGTGGTAATGTGCCTTACCGGCATTACCAGCAATTAAAAGAAAATCATTTTTGTGTCCTCTGCAGTGTTAACAGAGAAAGGCTTTGGTTTGGGATAAAAGGAAAAAAGGTGTAAAGAAAGGAAAGTTGCCTTTTTCTTTTATATAGTGTAGAGAGACGTCTTCACTTACGATACGAGCGTCGCGGTGGGTCTCGTGTAGACTGGAGAGACAGCCCTGTCATTAACTGTCCGGGATGGCACTGTCGGTCCTCCACTCCTGTGTGTGTCTTCATAATCTGACCTGACGACCTCATAATCGTATACGTGTAAAAGAAAGTGCGAAGCGCCTTAATATTAGTTTGCCACGGTGTAGAAATGGGATCCCGTGTTTACAGTTGTCTGGGCTATAGCTCATGGGAAAGAGGAAAAAAATTAAAAGTGTTTACTTTCACGTAAGGCAGAAGCGCAGTCAGCGTCTCTAAGGCTGGCACAGCTACGCACGCGTGCAACGCGCCAGCTGCCCGACTTTTGTAGTATTTTTGAAGTGCAGGAAACGCCACTTTTTGCAGACACGTTCAGGTGATCAAAATGTCTCCACGCTCTTTAGAGGTCTTGCTTATTCTCTGCTTACTGCAAAGTCAGTTCACGTGAGCCACTTGGAGTACATGCATCGAAGCTTCTGAGCTGTGCCTGTGCTATCTCGTGCGATCTTGCGATGTCCACAGCTTTATTTAATGTTAGCTAAGACCTGGCACTTAAAAGTTTCTCTCGCAGTATTGCTGAGTTTGTGTCAAACACCACCCTGACCATCTCATCTACGTCTGAATATTTAGTGGCAGAGTGTTTCTATTGGATTGCCACTGAGGGACGGCCTTATATGGGCAGGCACTCAATTACGTGGGAGGCGTGATGATGCGAGACGCAAGACGCATCTCCGCCTCCCACGGCCATCGAGTTGCAGTCTATTACAGTATATGGACAAAAAATAGGTTCCAGTTATGACCATTATGTGTAGAATTTCGAAATGCAACCTGCCTAACTTTTGTAAGTAAGCTGTAAGGAATGAGCCTGCCAAATTTCAGCCTTCCACCTACACGGGAAGTTGGAGAATTAGTGATGAGTGAGTGAGTGAGTCAGTCAGTCAGTCAGTCAGTGAGGGCTTTGCCTTTTATTAGTATAGATATACAGTATATAGAATAATCCAATTGTCCTGGAGCCAATGCTAACATATACAAAACTACAGATCAAGATACAAGACCTACACAGTCACTCATGACATACATTAGTCTACATTGTAGAGGCATTGTAGACAACGTGTTACAAACGTCAGTCTAACACTGAAGAGATAAAAGGAAGCAGGCTTCCTAATAGAACACCAAGCACTGATCACAAACCTTAAATTGTTATATCAAAAGGAGCGATTCATTTTACTGATAGATGAGCTATAATTTACCAGAATAGAATTTTAAAATATTATTTTTTTATCTGCATGTATCAACTGTTACAAGATGCTGTGCACAATAAGGTGCACTATCTACTGTACATACTACAGGTTTATGAAGAGATTAATTATATTACAGATAATTCAGGATTTTTAAATAAAGGCGATACACAGAACTGCCCTGGGAAATATGGAATAACTGATCCCCTTAAGCAAGGTTTGGATTGGCTAAATGCAAGAAAGAGCAGGGATATTTCATCTATAACTCAAAAAGGTCATTGCTTACTTTTTAAGTTGTGTTCTTAAAATAGCGTGCCTTTATGAACTAGATGTGAAGTCAAATGTCAAATGCACTGGAACTGCTGCTTTTGAGTAATATTCTTGTGATTTATAGTACAAAAACTGACTTTTATATTCTATGCCATGTACATGTATTGTTCTACACCTCTACAAGAATAGGTCAGCAGTATACTGGTTAGCCATTTTAGCATTGCTATAATCCAGTGAAATGGAGCTGCGAAAGCTACTGAAAAAATGAGGATGCACTGCATCAGGAAACTCGATATAAATCAAAACTACATATCCAGAATTGGTGATAGTTATCACTTCTTTAAACTAAGGAAATGTATACAGAATCATCATGGTCAGAGTCATTGAATGCTTTAAGCAAGAAACCGATGTGTCCAGTTTTGCAATGAGACAAGAATATTAAGAAGACGCTCTCTTTGATCAGCATTGGTGACTGAGTCATGAAGAATAACTGCTCAGACAGCACCACCAATGATAGCCCCAAAAATGCAAAATTAAAGCCAAACCTTGTCAGTAGTCAACGATACAAAGAAAATAACCTTAAGTTGAATTTGATTCTTTGAACTCAGAAAGACAAGGAAAAGACTTCTCAGCGCAATCGTAGATGAGTATTTGGTGCATTGTCAAAATCAATGTTGAGAATATGAGCAGTGTGTGTAACCAGAAAAAAGACAGAGTCACATAGTAGCATATGGGGCATGAACAAATACTCTTGCTGGGATAACTGGATTGCTAGTTGCCTTTACTGGGCATTGATTCCTGCACTTGAGAACTCAGTAGAGAATGAGACAGTCACTATCTCATATGTCCATACCGCTAGAGTGAATCGATGTACCATCATTTTCTGTCAAGGACTTTTAAACATTAAGTATAAATGCCATAGACAGACAAAGCTAATAAATAAATTGCAGACACTTGTTTGTATGATAACATTCATAATTAAACAGTTAGAAGCATTACACAAAAATTCTAAAAATAACTGCTTGAGTTACAAAGTTCAAAAAAACTGTCAAAATTGTGCACTGCAGTTGATCAGATCTTAAAAACTCAAGAGGATCAGTAGACCTCTTATAATAACCTAAGGGAAACTAAATCACAGAGCATACTGATGTCCTGTAGTTAACCTAACACACTCACGTTTTGGAGTGTGGGAGCACACTGGAGTATCTTGAGAAAAGCTTTGAGCATATGGAGATAACCAAAAATCAAAGTGAGGCAGCAACTTTAGCCAAAGCCTTTTTAATGTAGATCCTTTTACAGTGAGCAGAGTGTTTAAGCATACACTACACTTGACTTCACAGTTGGCTCATAGCTTGCACCAAGTACTGACGGGATACTCATGCACCCTTGCCATGCGGGGAAAAAAATGCTGAGAAAACTGAATGATAGACCACCTATCACAAAGCACTAGATAGGAGACTGAATATCTGCAAGACTCCACATCTGAGGTGGTTTGTTGTGTTGTGGGTGCGGCTGCATATTGTTTCAGTGCATGCTCCCAATCTCTCTCTCTCTCTCTCTACTTTCTTTAAAATTTACTGGCAATAGAGCAAATCAAGTTAAAGATGAACTCACAACTAAAGGTAACTTTTATATATTCTCTACCTGCTATTGGTGTGTTTAAGTGAGTTGTTCTACAACATGTATGACTTAGCTTTTCCTGTAAAGCTAGCTTTACTTGTCTAAAAGGCAAAATTATTTTAGAGTTTGTGGGGAATTACATGCTTTCATGGACTGCATTAGACCAGTATACTGACTAGTATACTCGAAGACGTTGGGAGCAAGTCCAGTACGTGGCAGATTTGTTTCAGAAAAGATGGTCTAAAGAGTATTTACCAGTGCTTCAGGAACAGAAAAATGGCTTACACCAAGAAGAAAATTTGAAACACGGGACATTGTTTTAATAGCAGATGATGCTGCGCCCTGCAACTCCTGGGCAATGGATCAAGTCATCAAGACAATGCCAGATGCCATTGGCACAGTCAGAAGAATTTGAGTGCAGATCAAAACCAGCACACTGGACAGACCTGTGAATAAACTGTGCCTGCCTCAAGAAACAGCTTTACTTTCATCAACTGACTGACTTCTAAAATGTTTGTTTGCAGTTAAATTAGTAGTTATTTATAGGAATAGTTTTTGGCTCTTATTGAAGTAAAATATAGTAATTGTCTGTGCTCCTGCATAAACAATTCAGGTCGGAAGTATAAAAGTCAGTCTTAGAAAGTTAATGTTTAATGTTAAAATCATATAAGTGTTTGCAAAATTTCTATAAAACATCAGGGGTCTCATTTATCAAGCGTGCGTACGCACGGTTTTATGTGTAAATCATGCGTACGCACAATTCCACTAATAGAATGCGATTCATTAATTTGTACGTGTGTGTGAAAATGTGCGCACATTTAGAAGAACTCCTGACTGTGCGTAAGCAGAATCCCCTAGTGGTAGAGAACTGTAATCACATATAAACCCAGTGCCCTTATACAGGATGGGCCATTTATATGGATACACCTTAATAAAATGGGAATGGTTGGTGATATTAACTTCCTGTTTGTGGCACATTGTGGCATTAGTCAAACATCCCTTCGGCTGATATTAGCTACTCACAAATGGCACCCTTACAAACTCCAGCTACTGCAGCATCTCAACAAGGATGACCCAGATCGGTGCACTGAATTTGCAGAATGGGCAAAACAAAAATTGGAACAGGACCCTCAGTTTACACAGAAGATTTTGTTCAGTGATGAGGCAACTTTTATGTGAATGGTGAAGTTAACAAACAAAACCACCGCTATTGGTCTGACACTAACCCACATTGGATAGATCCCTCCAAGATCTTTTTGTTGGAACAAAAAAATTGATGGTATGGTGTGGTATATGGGGTACAAAGATAGTGGGGCCATTCTTCATCAATGGAAACCTCAAGGCCACTGGATATGCGAAATTGCTACATGATGATGTGTTTTCCCTCTTTATGCACTGAAGCTGGCACGTTCCCTGAGTTTTTCCAGCAAGATGGTGCACCACCACACTATGGGTGTCAGGTCCGAGCATTCCTAGATGAACAGTTTCCTGGAAAGTGGATTGGTCGTCGTGGGCCAGTTGAATGGCCCCCAAGGTCTCCCGATCTAACCCCCTTAGACTTTTATCTTTGGGGTCATCTGAAGGCAATTGTCTATGCTGTGAAGATACAAGATGTGCAGCACCTACGGATACTGGAAGCCTGTGCTAGCATTTCTCCTGCGGTGTTGCTATCAGTGTGTGAAGAATGGGAGAAGAGGGTTGCATTGACAATCCAACACAATGGGCAGCACATTGAACACATTTTATAAGTGGTCAGAAACTTGTAAATAATAAAGTTACGTTAAAACCAAGCACACCATTGTTTTTCTTGTGAAATTTCCAATAAGTTTGATGTGTCACATGACCCTCTTCCTATTGAAAAAACAAAAGTTGGATCCAAAATGGCCGACTTCCAAATGGCCACCATGGTCACCACCCATCTTGAAAAGTTTCCCCCCTCACATATACTAATGTGCCACAAACAGGAAGTTAATATCACCAACCATTCCCATTTTATTAAGGTGTATCCATATAAATGGCCCACCCTGTACTTCACCACTTAAATGTTGGTGTTGATTCTGAGTTATCTGGAACTGTAAATAATATAAAATCCACAACTGAAGAACTGTTTTTGGAAATGCATTGACTACAATGGCAGACCTTGCGCTTCTTGAAGATTTGCAACAAGCACTTTTGCGCAGAGATCGCGTTTTCAGGGACCGCACAGACTTACTCGCTGAGAGTGATGAGTGCCAAGGGCAATTTTGCTTGATTTGTGTCAGCAGTTCTCGCAACTTTTGGAGAGGCCAACAAAGCGCACCAGTGCAGTCCCCGTGCACACTCAGGTTCTTTCTACTATTGGCTTTTTAGCCACAGGCACATTTCAAAAGGAAATTGGTGACAGGTCTGGTATTTCTCAACCCACCGTGAGCCGAATTATGCCACACGTTTTACATGCAATTATATCACTTACATCACAGTACATTACGTTTCCAAATACCGCAGCGGAAAGGACAAAAATTATGACCGATCTCTATAACATCGCAGGATTTCCAAGTGTAATAAGGGCAGTTGACTGCACACATGTTGCCCTGAAAGCTCCTACTGTTGATGAATTTGCATTTGTAAATAGAAAAGGCTATCATTCCATTAACGTGCAGGTAATCTGTGATGCACACTTGAACCTGCTAAATGTCGTTGCGAACAGCCCGGGAGGGACACACGATTCCTTCATTGTGCAGAACAGCATCGTGGGATTTCGTCTTCAGCAAAGCGCTGCTGGAGATGACTGGCTTATTGATAAGTGTGTAACGATTAGATTACTTCTCAACACCATCTGGTGTACTGTATTTTATGTTAATCTACATCATTGCAGGGGATCAAGGATATGCCCTTAAATCCTGGCTGATGATCCCAGTGGCAAACCCTGTATCCCAAAAGGAGCTGAATTACAACCGAGCACATGAGCGCACAAGAAGCACAGTAGAACATGCAATAGGCTTGCTGAAGGCTCGATGGCTGTGTCTGTCAGGCAGAGGAGGCATATTGCAATACAAACCCGACAAGGTTTTGAATGTTTAAATATTTAAATTAGGTTTTAATTATATTTTATAACTACAATATTTATCAATTTGCTTTAGGTGTGCTATATAGTTAAAGCATGCAGTGTGCTGCATAATATTGCCATTAAAAATGGTATACCACTTGGTGAGATGCCGATACAAGAAGATCGCCACATGGCAGAAGGTTTTGACCCCATGCCAAATGCTGTGGCCGTGCAACTTAGAACAGGGATAATCGAATGGTTCTAAATCTGTTTCACAATAAGGAGTAAATTGTGAGAAAATGGTGAGATCAATTGGAGCTTTTATTGAACTTGCATGATGCATTTAGTGAATCACTAAAGTTCCTCAAGTTCACATTGATTTGGTGCAGTTCCTCTTTTATGCTTGCAATGCCTCTCACTAATTCCTCCTGTGTCTTCAGAACCGCATCAGTCAAGACTCGTACCTCGAAACACATCGGATGTGCTGAAGTGGCAGGTGGAGCAGGACCTGGCAAAACTGGCAGATCTATAAAATAAGTGTTAAATGAACAATCCAAATCATTTGCAATGTGAGTGTTATTTATCTATGAATAATATATCGCAACACAAACATTTGAAAACCTTCTAACCATTTTCGGATGGCTCGGCCTCTCCTGCAGTTGATGGGATTGCACTTTCAGTGTCACTATCGGGGATTACTCCGCTCATTGACGTTTCACCAATAATTGCCGCTATCTTGTCATCCAATGGTGACACTGAAATAAGACTCTGGCCTCCTCCTGTGGCACCGAGGTCTCTTTTGTGGGCTGCAATTCTTTTTTTAGAGGACACTTTCAAATCAAACCACTTTTTCTTGATTTCTGCAGTAGTTCTACATACAGATGAGACGGCATTTACCGCATTAGTAACCTGTCCCCACGCCAAGTATTTTTTTTTTCTTTGACATTCTGCCTGAAAAAGCAGCAAACAAAACTGTCTTATTACGTTGTACCTCATTTAAAAGCACTTCCACTTTGTTGTCTGTGAAGTTTTTTTTCTTTCCTCTCTTCACGGGATCCATGATAACGGTTCTATAGTGCCCTGGCGGCATTGGGTTTTTATAAGGAAGGTTGTTTGCCAAATAAGGTAATTTGAGGGCGTTTCTGTATGCAAATTTAAATTACTATGCACATGCGCACAATTTAGAAGGAGTGCAATTCATCATCAGTCATTTCGTACAGCTGTGCGTACTCACGTTTGATAACTCCCAACTTTCTTGTGCTTATGGCTGTTGGTATACGCACTAGTTTAGAGCTTGTTTTACGCACGCTTGATAAATGAGACCCCAGGTTCTTATAGCTGCCTAAAATATGGTATAGTCTTTCTCATCTCCTGTAAGTTAACATGAGATAAATCTTTCTTAGTTATATGTGAAGAACAGAGTGTTAATTAAACCAGTGAGGAAATAGTCTTACGGCTAGCATGGACTTTACGTATGATTGCAAATAGAATAGAAGATGGCAAACAGTTTTGTGACCGTGTAAAGTGCTTTAACGTGTCTAATGTGTACAACTTGCCTAATGTGCCTCAAGTACGACTGTATGACCAAACCTAGAGAGATGAAACAAGATTTATAAGCTTTAAACAGAACTTTTTTTTCTCTATTTTTGTGTGAACTGTTTTGCTTTGAACATTTACTAAAACTTTTAAAAGAAAGATTTTTGGTCTGTGGAATTATTTGATCATGTGTCACACTGGTGTTTGAGTCATCCTATGAAGCAAACTAAAGGGTGCAGAACTTTGGTAAATTTGGAAAAATGCAGCTACAATTTTTTAGTTATTAGTGAAATTGAAAATTGGATTGACTCTGTTTTTTTAGGTAAACTTTGCTATTTTTTATTTCACTTCAGTCTCCCCATGTTTCACTGTAGCCTGTGAACTGAAAAAGTGATCAGTGCAAGTTCAGCTAAACGATGGGTAACTGTAAAGGTGAGAAGGGGTCCAAGAAGTCAAAATGTTGTCTCTCGGAACTCAGGTCACCAATTCCAGCTCAACCTCCGTACTCTGCAGCATGTCTTTTGAAGCTCACAATAAAAGAGTGCACATAATTTCCCATTATATAATGTGGAATGTTATCATTCCATGGTATGCAAATTCAGCATTTAAAGTAAAATACCTCTCAGGTGCCAAGATTTCAACTTTGAGACTAAATTGAACTCTGTAGTATACAATGGAGCATACAATTTATTGCTAAATATCTGTTTGCATCAATCAGAGGTAGTAACAAAGGGCTTCGTATCTTTGTTAATTAAAGCTAAAACAAAGTGTCAGAATGTATTAATATCCAGCCCCTTACCCAGAATATGTAGAGGGAATGTGGTCTTTATCAGACTGCATTCTGTTGGCTGCTGGTTAGTGACCTTGTGTGCAAGTGAAAGCAAACCTTTGTAAGCAATTGGGATGGCATTTGGGGTGCACTTCATCTTAACTGGAGAAATTTACCTGGTCACTCTCCAGGCAGCAGCCTTGTACTCCTAAACCCATAGACTGTTTTCTAACCCACCTGTTATTCTTTAATAGTTGCTACCCAAAGTCCCAGGATTGGGATTTATAGAATTAATGTAGCAAAATCCAAACCAACTGATGGCACAAATATAGAGAGCATAATTAGACCTAAAATTATAATCAGATTTTTCACTAGGGTGCCAGAGCTGGATTCTTATTAAAATAAATAAATAAAGCTAGTCCCAAAACATTCTTCTAGTTTGAAAAGCTTCTTACTGAACATTTAGTCATTATGAAATAAACCTATTCTTGTTAATGGCATCATTCTAACAACA
Organism: Polypterus senegalus; assembly: GCF_016835505.1. Lineage (NCBI taxonomy): Eukaryota > Metazoa > Chordata > Cladistia > Polypteriformes > Polypteridae > Polypterus > Polypterus senegalus. The sequence goes on from NC_053168.1 coordinate 88,859,585, forward strand.
CAATCTGAATTAAGTCTACCTACTGAAACCAGGCATAATAAACTTTAAATGTTCCTGAAGTTGAGGCAGCACCAAATGGTTTTATCTTCCTTCATTAACCAAGAAATCCTGGTCGAGAAGGGTGTCCTAAAGCAATTTTATGTGAGGAGCTACATATTAATCCTATGAATGCAGAAGATTTCACATTCATTGAGATGCTCAAATTAGATATTAAAACAGAAGATAGAACAATTATACTGTAGTACTAACTAGCAAAATACCCGCGCTTCACAGCGGAGAAGTAGTGTGTTAAAGAAGTTATGAAAAAGAAAAGGAAACATTTTAAAAATAACGTAACATGATTGTCAATGTAATTGTTTTGTCACTGTTATGAGTGTTGCTGTCATCAAGGATTTGATTATCATTATTTCTTTCAATCAGATTTGTATTTGGAGGATGTGTTGTGTTCAAGTTATATTCCATGTTTGTCAACCGTTGTAAAGATAACTTTCCCTGTCCTGCAAAGTCAGTTCACGTGAGCCGCTCGGAGTACATGCATCGAAGCTTCTCAGCTATGGTTGTGCTATCTTGTGCGATCTCGCGATGTCCACGGCTTTATTTAATTTTAGCTCAGACCCGGCACTTAAAAGTTTCTCTTGCACTTTTGCTGAGTTTGTGCCAAACACTATTCTATCCCTGACCATCTCATCTTTGTTTGCATAAGCACAGTCCTTCACCAGCAATTTTAACTCCTCTACAAAGTGATGAAAAGTCTCATTTATACCCTGCGTCCTCTCATTAAACTTGTATCTCGCGAATATCGTATTCGTCTTAGGCATGACAAACGCCAGCGACAACGTGTCTATGAACCTAATTTAAAGTTAAGCTTTACACCCTGCTTTCCTATTCGTTTGCATAAGCACAGTCCTTCACCAGCAATTTTAACTTCGTTACAGCAATTTTAACTCTGTTACAAAGTGATCAAAAGTCTCGTTTAAACCCTGCATCTTCTCATTAAACTTGTATCTCACGAATATCGTATTCGTCGTGAGCACGACAAACGCCAGCGGCGGCATGTCTATGAACTTAATTTAAACATTAGGTTTACACCGTGCTTTGTTTCCGAAGTAGCTACATTCATGAATATGCTTGTATGCGTCACTTGCTTCATATTTTTTTGCTGCCTTCTCAATTGTGTAATGCGTTTTTTGAACAGGTTTCATTCATCGAAGTGATCACTACCCAAATCGGTACTCGTGAATCTAAGATGTTTAACAGGCATTCCCGGTATCAAGTTGTGGATTTGCCTGCGAATATTTAACGTCAGTGTGTCTATGAACGTAATAAACTTAAGCTTTACACCTTGCTTTCCTACTGATATGTGTTCAAAGGCTTGTTCAGTGTCAGAGGGTTTCCGCAGTAGCTGCACTTATGAATATGCGAAGCACAGTCCTTCACCCGCGAATATTTAGCGGCAGCGTGTCTCCCTGACCATCTCATCTTCGTTTGCATAAGCACAGTCCTTCACCCGCGAATATTTAGCGGCAGCTTGTCTCCCTGACCATCTCATCTTTGTTTGCATAAGCACAGTCCTTCACTCACGAATATTTACCTTATATGGGCAGGCACTCAATTACATGGGAGACATGATGATGCAGGACGCAACTCCGACTCACACAGCGACCGAGCTGCAGGCTATGGCCGTATATATGGACGTAAGTTGGTTCCAGTTATGACTGTTACGCATAGAATTTCGAAATGAAACCTGCCTAACTTTTGTAAGTAAGCTGTAAGGAATGAGCCTGCCAAATTTCAGCCTTCCACCTACACGGGAAGTTGGAGAATTAGTGATGAGTGAGTGAGTCAGTCAGTCAGTCAGTGAGGGCTTTGCCTTTTATTCGTATAGATATACTGTACAAATCGTCTAGGCCACATTTATTGTTCACTACAGAATTTGGCAAATTTTATCTGACTTGGGTATCAATTCTAGTCATATATTGTTATGGGCATGTAAACAGACACATTTAGGAAATGTTTTAATTAATATAATTAAACAATACATTTATATAGCACATTTTTAACCTACTCAAAGTGCTTTACATAGAAGTGAGGAACCGATTTAATCAGCACCAATGTATAGCATCCACCTGGATGATATAACAGCAACCATTTTTGCACCAGTACACTAACTATACATTAGCTATTAGGTGTTGAATTTGTGAGTGAGATAGACAAAAAGAGACAAGGTATACTGTAGTCATCACTTGTGGTTTTTAGAATCAAAATGTAAATATTTCCCTTCTGATTAAATTATCTCTGATAACTACTTAATTATGTTTGACTTGTGCCTGCCTTTAACAATGTGATCACAGTATGGATTATGAACAGTGGACATTTAGACTGCAATTCTAAATCAAAACTTGTGGTTATTCTGGAAAACTCCAAATTAATTTAGGATAAAAATATAGTCAACATGAAGTATTATGTGTCTCTGAAAGTGGTCTAGATGCAGTATCTCAGGTCAAAACAAAATTGTCAGGGTACAGCTTAAACAAGGAGACAGAAGTTTAGAGAGTGGAATCAAGAGATGACATGAACAGATGAGAATTCAAGGAAAGGTCCTAACCAAGATCAGGACTTGTAGCCAGAATCATGGTCAAAGAAAAAAAGCAGTAAATCATAAGCCAAATAGGTATATGTAATCAGAGTTAAAAATAAAGTGAGACAGAATTTATACTCAGATGGCAGAACATATTTTAATAACTAGTAAGTCAGAATCTACCGAAAAGACGTTGAAGGTATTTTGTTCATAAATCAAAATCTTGGATGACCATCCATGTCTTTGTAATGACATCACTTGTCATACACTTCTGGTCATCAAGCATGGCAGTGGCATAGCAACATTCAACAAAACTAACCTAGAATGGTAGCATCCATAAAAAAAGAAAATAGTGTTGCAGGAGAATGTAAAATATATTTAACACTGTTAAAAACATACACAAACCAAAAACAAATATTATCAATAGTTTCCTTGGCCTTTAAACCCCCCATTAACTATATCCATCCATCCAGCCAGCCAGCCAGCCATCTTCTGAATCCAAACACAGGGTCACGGGGGTCTGCTGGAGCCAATCCCAGCCAACACAGGGCACAAGGCAGGAACCAATCCTGGGCAGGGTGCCAACCCACCGCAGGACACACACAAACACACCCACACACCAAGCACACACTAGGGCCAATTTAGAATCGCCAATCCAACTAACCTGCATGTCTTTGGATTGTGGGAGGAAACCGGAGCGCCCGGAGGAAACCCACGCAGACACGGGGAGAACATGCAAACTTCACGCAGGGAGGACCCGGGAAGCGATAAAAACCTATACTTAATTAATTTTTAAAGGCCTTGGAATAGTGAGAAAAATTGTGTGATCATGACAGTTAGAGTGCAAAGATACCCAGTTTGGTTTATTGAAGCCATGCTTTTGAATTAGAATGCTAAAAATATTAGCGTTGATAGTAAGCAGCAAAATGACTGTTTGAAAGCCATGGACTAACAATGTTAAAAGGAATAAAATAAAGTTCTGAATCTGACCCATTGTGAACATACGAGTTGCCATACTAATAGATGTAAACAAAATTACCCTCATGTACTTTTGGAATAGCTGATAATTTGACAAATGATTACTACAAACTGCTATGCAAAATCTGTATGAACGTTAGCAGGACAGGTTTAATGGTCTTCTATAATGATAAAACTAATAAGATCATAGATCATTTCTGTTCTTGTGCACACCACAGGAATAGGAAATCATAACTTTAGTTTCTAAAATTAAGTCTACAATAGAAAGGGATGATGTGTTGTATGTTGGTCGGATATGCAAGTAAGAATTTCACTATACACTGTACCTATAGCTATAGTACTACTACTGCTACTACTACTACTACTACTACTACTACTACTACTGCTACTGTCACTGAATGTCATTTAAATCAGCAGTTTTGTAGCCTTTTTGACTTGAGGACAGAAGACTGGTAAAATCTTCAGTGACCAGGGAGGTAGGAAATACAAAATGCGTAAGTCTATTATATCATAATTTGTCCAACCAGTGCCTGAAGTGGAAACTTATAAATGCCAGTACTGTCTTTTTAAGTCTGATTTCTTTAAAGAATGGAGATTCTTACGGCCGGATTTGCTAACATTATATCAGAGCGTGGGGATGGATTCCTCCTTGGAGTTCCTAGAATCCAGATTTAGGGGTTGGGATTCTGAACCATGGCAAGGTTACATATAAACCTAATACACGGGACAAAGCAGAACATAATTTTTCATCCAAAGTGTTATCTGAAAAGGGTTCACATTGGCTAAAAACCTGACCTGAAAAATCACTGATTTTCAAAGACCAGCAAAAATATTCTACGGACTGGTATTGGTCTGTGAACCATAGTTAGAAAACACTGATCTAGACCCATTTTCAATTAACTTAACAATATTGAAAACCTCAATCACCGCACTAACACCGCCCATTCTTAACAATATCAATAGATCTTTAGTTTTTAGTGGTTGTATTGTTTTTTTATTGTCACATATACAGGTTACAGTGAAATTCTTACCTGTATGCTTGACCAACATGCAACATATCACCACTGTCTGGTGCTACAATAAAAGAATTGACAAGAACAGTTCCTAATTTGCTAAAATTATCAGTTGTCAGACCGTTATTTCAAAAATCATATCTAGAATCAAATATACTTCATATTTAAAAAACTCTACACCTATTTTCTGTCACTTATCTAGATCCAGGTTGCGGGGGCAGCAATCTATTCAAAGATTACCAGATGTCCGATTTCTCCGCTCTAGGGGAATAATGAGGTGTTCTAATGCTAGCTGAGAGATATAGTCTCTACAGCATGTCCCAGGTCTGCCCAGACACTTCCTCCCAGTTGAACATACCCAAAACACCTGCTCAGAGCGGTGTCAAGGAGGCATCCTAATCAGATACACGAATCATCGCAAATGGCTCCTTTCAATGTGGAGTAGCAGCAGCTCTATTTTGAGCTCCTCTCGAATGCCTGCATTTCCTTACTTCATCCCTTTGGATGAACCCAGACAAACTACAAAGGAAAGTCATTTCTGCAACTTGCAACCTCAATCTCATTTTCTTTGTCACTACCCACAGCTTGAGACCATAGGTGAGAACAGGAACACAGATTGACCAGTAAATCTCCAACACTGACCAGTACAATGTTAGCATAATAGCTGATGCCACTCCAATCTGCCTGTCAATCTCTTGCTCCCATTTTCCCTCACCTATGAACAAGATTCCAACATACTTAAACTCCTCCACTTGAGGAGTTCACCACTTCACCATTTTCTGGAAAAGAACTATGACCTCAGAACTGATTGTGCTTATTCTCATCCCTACGGCTTCACACTTTGGCTGCAAACCGCCCCAGTGCATGTATGAGGTTATTGCCCAATGAAGCCAGCAGGACCACATCATCCACAAAAAGCAAAGATGAGATCCTGAGGTCACCCAGCTGAACACCTTTCACATTTTGGCTGTGCCTAAATATTTTGTCCATAGAAATTATGAAAGGAATCAGAGACATAGAGCAGCTCTGAGGGAGTCCCACACCCACTGAGAACAAGTCTGAATTAAAGCTGGCAATGCAAACCAAGTTTTCGCTCTGGTTGTACAGGGACCGAATGTCACACCACAGCAGGCTCGGTACCCCATACTCCCAAAGCATCCCCCATAGGACACACCAAGGGAAGTAGTCAAATGCCTTTTCCAAGTCCACAAAACACATTTGTACTGGTTGGGTATACTCCCATGATCCCTCCAGTATCCTTGTGGAAGTAAAAAGTTGGTCTAGTGTTCGACGATCGGGACAAAATCAGCATTGTTCCTTCTGAATCCGAGGCTCTACCAACAGCCAGGTCCTCCTTTCCAGAATCCTGGCATAGGCCTTCCAATGAAGGAAGAGGAGCCTGATCCCCCCCAATGTTGGAACGCATCCTCCTGATCCCCTTCTTAAAAAAATAAAATGGCCACAACCTCAGTTTACCAGTCTAGAGGCACTGAACCTGACCTCCATGCAGCGTTAAAGAGGCTTATCAGCCAAGACAATCCAATAACATTAGCCCTGCTAATAACCTCAGCAACCTCGGTTTACAGCAGGGATGTGGCAGTGGAAGGAGAAGTTGGAGGACCTCCTAAATTCAACCATCATGCCTTCCTTTGAGGAAACAGAATCAGGGAATAATTTAAAAACTTATTTCAAAATTACTTTTTCTCTGTAAAGTACTTGAAAATGTATTTGCTTTGCATCGTCAGTCTCGCTGTACCCATTATAATTTACTTAATAATTTTCAGTTTGGCCTTTACAAGTATAAGCGTACAGAACTGGCACCAATTTGTGATATCAATGACATTATAATGTCTTCTAATGAAGGAAATTCTATGGTGATTATATTTTTCGGTTTAAGCACAGCCTTCAACACCACTGACCACTCATTTCTATTGGCCAGAGTTAAAAATTAAGTTTGTCTTTTAAGTACTGCTGTCACTTGGTTTAGTGCGTACTTTAAAAATCAATTTCTGTAGGTACAAAAAGGTGAGATCAGTCCTCTGTCTTTATGTCCTGAGGTTAGATGTGGCATTCCTCAAGGCTCAGTACTAGGACTGTTCTCATTTTTACTGTACATGCTACTAAAAGGAAACCATGTTTCTGTAAGACTAAACAGTTTCTCTTATTGTATCTTTAATTAGGAGAGCAACTTAAAAGATTCAATGAGTTGTAACCATTTGAATACATAAAAGAAGAAAGTGTTATGAATGGGAACGATACAGACTTCAACAAGTTCATGTCATTTTAACTTAATATGCCTAAACATTAGCTTCTCTGAATCAGCACTCAATTTAGGCATTGTTTTGACAGCAGCATAACTCTTTATCACACTTTTACAACACTATCAAAGACCTGATTTTCCCAGTTAAAAAAGTGATCATTTTCTATATTTTAAGTATGGAGGATGTTATTCTATTCTAGATTTCAGCTATTTCAAAATGCTGCTGCAAGAATCATTACTAGGATTAGAAATTATGACCACATAACCCATGATCATACGTCTGTTCACTGGCTTTCCAGTTAGGCTTATGGCTGGTTTCAAAATCCTGTTTGATACATACGAAGCTTTAAATGTCCAAGGCCATACTTAGCTTATCTGAACTTATTACATACAAACAGAAGAGTACATTACGATCTGAAAATTCCAAAGATTAGGAAAACTACAATGAGAGGTCAAGCTTTTAATTACAAGACTCAAAAGGTGAGGGGATGAAAAAAAATGACTTCTGTAATAGATACCCAATTAATCCCAGCATTTACATCCAAGATGAAGTCTCAACTTAAACTAGTATACCATAAGAAGAACTCCAAAAGAGCTGGTTATCTCTTTTTTAAGTTATCTGCCCAAAAACACAAGCTTGGAATTCATTATGCACTGTTGTAGACCCTACTGTATCCTGTTTCTCTTCTTGGAATGCCACTGTGGTCTTTGAGGCCACTGCTATATTGCCAGTTTGCTACTTTTGCTCATGCAAGATGACACAAAGATTTTAAAATTTTGGAAACCAATGATACAAAGAGTTAATCTTTTTATACGACTGTACAGAAGGTTGGTCAAGAGAACTTTGACTTAGTCTGACTTTGACTGTTGTGCTCCCTTGATGATTATTTTCTTTGGAAATGCGATTGACTAGAGTTTCTGTTTTCCTTTTCTCCACTGCCAACTGCTCATATCTCAGTTTACAATGTTAATCTGCCCTGTTTTACTGTCAGTATAATCTAATTTGTGCCTTCAGGTACAGTATGTAGATATCTAGGTGGTTTCATTTCTCTCTTAGGCAAAGGAACATGTAAATATTACCTTTAAAACACAGTAGATGAAGAGGCAAAAGGCACCCATTGTTGGGGTGAGAAGTTAAAGGGCAAATTTCCTGGGTAATCCCGTTACAGATTATTGTGATGTCTATCTACAGGATATCGGTATTTGCTGTCTTGTAAAAGAATCACCACTTTGAAGTTTTAAATGGTTAAATACACTATAAAATTGTCATAAAAGAACTGCTCCTTTCTTGGAAAATGTTTGTATTTATCTGGCTTAGAAATAGACATGTCTGAGAATATTGGTTTATAATAAGGATATGTGTACTCATTGATAGTTGATAACAATACATTTTGTTAACTTGTGTTTACACTATTTGTTAACCCCAGGAAATTTGGATGTGCCATTGTTTAATCTATCGTCCTGTTGATCTAGGCAGGGATTGAAGGACATTTCAATTTCTGGGCAGGAGAAGGCAGGGTAGGGACAGTCCACTGAGAACGCTGCCAAGGCACTCGCACAGAGCACAGGGGCTCGCAGGCAGATGAGGATACGTGGCTGGTACAACGTGAGGCACAAGGATGGCAACACTTACCTCCAGGGAGGAAAAGAGAGCTCCACAAGAAGACACCGGTTGTGGGTTCAGCAAGAGACGGAAGCCGCATGAAAGGGCCGAGCAAAGCTGCTGAACGAGAAGTGAGGTGTGCCTACGTCGCAGCAACACAAGAAGCCCAGAGTGAAAAAAAAAGAACGACGAAGAGACGCTGACAGTGATTCAATGATTTGACAAAACTTATGTTGGGAAACGAGCGTCTGGTGAACAGAGTGCATCCGTGGACAGTTGGCCGATTAATTGTCGGGGTAACACACTGTGCAAACTGGATTCTGCACCACTAAAGGTTGTATCCTCCAATTCTTGTTTTTAATGGATTTTTAGGGTGGGGACTGTGTGTTTTCCTTTTAAAAAAAAGATTTTCGTTCCTGATATTGTTAGATTTTATTAAATTTGTTTATCTTTTTAATATACTTTATATTGTTTTGTGTAATAGAAGTTAGTGTTGCTTTCCTGAAATTACTGTTGTGTCACCACCTAATTTAAAGAAACCTGTGTGTTATTATCTGTAAATTTCAAGAGTTCCCAGTCTCTTAATAAAACTGGGTGGCGTAGTCGAGTATTTTAACGGTGTCTAGATTAGATTACCTGTAAGTGTGACTAGACACCTGTCACATATGTTATGAATGATTTATAGTATTAAAGCTACAAACTTGTGCAAGCACTTTGAGTGAGTACTAACTGAACATCAGTATACAAAAATAAGTTGGATTGAATTATTAATATTATATGGTATAATGGTATAAAATATCCATCTCTCATTACCTAGTATAACTACATCCTGGACCATAACTTTTATAAAATGAATTTTAAAAAGCACCAGCAGTTCTTGTAATTGTGTTAATTACTTACTAAAGCCCATTATGAATGTGCATGTTTTTACAGCTAATATATTTAAGAAGGTGGGTGTTTATGTCAGTCTTGTAAATAGATACCCAAAACTCTCAGAAAACACATTAGCAGAATCAGCAATAATATTAATAATAATAAATGTATATACAGCACCTTACCCAGGCTTAAACTGCATCAAACATGCACTGTACACAATGAGCTAAGCAGGGCAAGAAGAGCAGCATAGACAAATGAGCATGAAGCTTGTAACTTAGAGATTTATAGCTGTAGAAAAATAATAATGGGGAAACTCCAAAATGAATTACTGAAAATTAACTTTTGACTGTTTGTATCAGACCATTTTATAATCGCTAGGAATGAAAACTTGCATTCACAGGAGAACCCATAGTAGTGACCCATGGTTCATTTGTTATGTTACAGTTGATTTTATGGAAGCAGTGACATCTATTGGCAGAAAAAAAAATTCTTGTGCTGCTCACAGATGTCTGTCTTTAATTCACTTTTTTATTGCTAGCTTTATATTATATTAAATTAGTAGGAAGGTCAAGAACATACTGTATAATGGAAGATGGGGAGGCAAGTACTTTGCAATAATCATGTGTTTTAAATTTTACCGCAGGTAGCCAGTTGGAATGCTGGCATGAGAGGGAGAAACCATTCAGACCAAACATTTTAACCTAAATAAATCCATAAATATAAGAGAAAGCCATTATAGGAGCCCTTCGTAGAATTGTGGGCATACCATACCACTCTTAAACTCACTAAATCCAATTCTGGGTAATGTAGAGCTGGAGTTTCTCTCAAAGATTACACTGTTTAACCTTTAGCAACACAATTCAAGTATCATTCAGGTTGATACATTTGGATTAGAGTAACCATATTTTGGATGAGAGGCATACAGAAAGTTAATGGATTGTGCATTTAGATGTTAGACTGACTTTGTGGTTTCACCTAAAAGTAAAAACCCTACTTCCTTTAATTTATCAGAGTCTCTTTGGTGGTCTTTGCATTTTGGATGAAGTGGGGTATTGTTGCTGCAAATGTAATGTAACCTGATGTCTGGGGACTTGAGAATTGTTCCAGGCAGCCAATTTTACATGTAGCATCTGTACCATCTGCAGTGTGCACATAGTGTGCACATATTTTCTTTCAGTCCCATTCTTCAGGGCGGACACTTTTATACCCTTGTTTCAGGCTTGTGCATTGGTTTAACAATACTGCCTCATATTTCTAGAGCAGGGTTTCGTAACCTTTTTTGTGGTGGCACACTTTTTGTAACCAAAAACATCTCAAGGCACACTGCTATCAAGCACAAACACATTATATCTCATACACGTGCTCAGCTGTCTGAAGGGGTGGGACTACCAGAGATGCCAGTAAAAAAGCAGCTCCGAGATCAGTATTCGCATACACAGGACTTAGTGAGCACTTTGATGGTATCCCCCAGCTGATTAGTCCCTTTGCCCACCTCTCTCTGCCTCCGAGGCAACTCATATGCCCACTATCCACCAGCACTTTGAGACTTTCTGGCAACCATTTAACTGGGTAGATGGACTCTACAGCCATGAGAAGTGTCCAAAATACTCTTAACATTACAATTGTGGAACTGCTTTTATACCAGCTTCTCCAGGTGGTCATATCATACTCAAACAGGTCTGAACCACGTGAGGAGCTTGCCCCTCTCAGGTTCAGACCCAAGTGTGCTACACTATAATTTCCTTGGCACACCACTATGCCACAGCACACTGATGGAAAACACTGGTCTAGAGTCCTGGGATTGGATTCTGACTTGGCTACTGTTGGTTTGCAGAGTGTCCAAGTGAACAGGACAATTGCCAACTCTATTTGTCCTGTAATAGCAAATGTGGATGTGCGCTAGATAATGCCATGTAATAGACTGGCACTACTGTATTCCCTAGGCCTCTCATGACTAATACTCCAGACACTGAGTTGATAACTTGATTAAGTGGGTTCAGTAGTCTGTATTTGTGGAAGACATCTTATCCATTGCCAGAGCAACAGCAGTTCACCGCGAAAAGAAATCTGAGCCCACTCCAGTTACGTTATAAATGCTTGTCGTTGATGGGTGATGCAAGAAACATTATAAATGCAGGGAATAGTATTATTTGGCCACTAACCTGGCCACGACCTTGCCTGATTGCTGTGTCTGTGTATAGGAGAGTGGTAGATCCCGCTACAATAAATAACCATGCTGTTCCTGTTTCAAACTGAATAAAGCTGGTTTTGCTAAAGTACTGAGACTTAGCGTCATGTTTTGGGGTGCAAGACAGGAACTCACATGTCATGTGGTACCAGGAGTGGGGTCCTTGCACCAATGGATCCCGAAGAAGTACAGCAACCCCCATTGCAAGGTGATGCTCTGGCAGGTGCCCCTGCCCTTGCGCAGCCATGAGTTGTACTGCCGAAGATGGCTCCCTCAGACAACCCTGAGTGTTTCTTATTCTGCTTTGAACATATGGCAATATTGATGCGCTGGGACAGGAGAGCCTAGGCAGCTATTTTGGCCCTGTTTTTAACTGAAGAATCCCTCCAAGCCATATGAAATCTCCCTCCCGAAAGGCTTGATAATTATGACTGCCTGAAGCAACAGATCCTCCTCCGCACAGCTGTGAGCCCAGTGTAAGCCCAGATCCAAGGCTTAGTGGATCTGATTCAAAGCTAGATGGACAGAAACCCTTTTGAGCACATTGTGGAGAAGCTCACTATTGATGCAGTCCTGTCAGGGATAGACGAGAGTCTTTGTGATGTAATGCTACAGAACAACGTCCACTCACTGCTGGATCTGACCCACAAACTAGAGGGAGCACAAGCTACCTGGACACAATGGGGCTACCTAGGTTTGACCCCGATTTCAATCCAGCCAGCACAGGCCTTCAGGGTCGTCAGCACACCAGAGTGTGAACACCATAGTGTGGACTAAACACAGCTGTTTTCGCTGTGATCAAGTGGGACATCTGACTTGGGAGTGTCACCTCCCACCTGCCCAAACAATGGCTACTGGTCTGGCCAGGTATGTGGCACGCACGTTTTCCACAAAATGTTATAATTGGACAATTTTAAGGTCTCTATTATGTTGGCTGAAAGGGAATTCTCGGCACTGTTGGACTCTGGTAGCGACCTATGTGTAGTCTGCCATGACTTACTCCGATAGACCCCTTATAAGACCACAGACAAAGTAAGCATCCATGGGGACATTAAAACATAAGAGACTATATTACTCCCTCTAAAATTTAAAGGGAAGAACTTTAAGGTTTTGGACTGCCATATCAGAAAACTCACCCTGGCCACTCCTAATAGGAAAAATGAAATGCCCTCTTCCCACGGGTCTTGGCCACCTGCAGTGCGCCTGCTCCTGTAGTGGACAGAGAGGGGCTCACCACAGACAATGTCAGTCAAGGAAACAGGCTTGAAATTGAACAGGAGTTGTCCAGCAAGCTGGGGGACGAATCCTCAAGTGAAGACCTGGGACAGCTGGCAAACTTTTCCATGCCATTGCGTGCACCAAAAGCTTCCCCAGACCGGATACTCAATACAGACCCAGACGAAAAAGAAATAGCAGTGGGAGGCAAGTACGATTCTTCTCACCTACAACGAGCCAATAACAACTTGGATTTTGCATTTAGACAAGCCCACATCGCAAAGGACTCTTGCTGTCTGGAGGGAGAGGACCCAAATTTTAAAACACTTTTATTGGGTGAATATGGGCTGTGATGTGGAGCAATTTTGTAAAGTCTGTCCCGACTGTCAAATAGTTTCCGCTCACAGAACCACCAGGGTACCCCTTGTACCGATGTCTATTTTAGACGTCCCATTTGAGAGGGTAAGATTAGTTTTTGTTAGCCCGCTTCATAGGAGTAAAAGTGGTTTCAGTATATGCTCATGTTAATTGATTGTGCCATAAGATACCCAGAAATAACAGTGCTGTGATGGGCAGATGCCTGAAATATTGCAAAAGCACTCTCAGATATGTTTACACGTATTGGTATCCCTTGCGAGATTCTCACTGATCAGGGCACACCCTTTATATCTCGCATCATGAAGCAGCTATGCAAAAGTTTCAGAATTAAGCAGTTACACTCCACGGTTTATCATCCGCAGATAACGATTTATTAACAATTTAATAAAACCCTAAAACAGATGATTTGATGGGTAGCCCATGACGATCCAACTTCCTGGGATACTGTATTATCTCTCCTCCTGTTTGCTGCCTGGGAAGCCCCACAAGCGTCCATTGGGATGAGGCCTATTATTTGGCAGGAGACCACACAGGGTGATGGAGGGAGGTTTGTCGACCAAGTAATTTTGCTACAAGAGCAAATTGCCAGATTGTCCTCTATTGCAGTGGAACATCAGCAGTTAGAGCAGGAGGCACGAAAACATAATTATGACAGGGTGAGTAAATTCCACAAGTTTAAGGAGGGGGATCGCATGCTGGTGTTAATCCTGTCCAATCAACATAATTTTCGGGCTGAATGGCAAAGGCCAGCAGTGATAAAAGAGTGTATGTCCCCAGTGAATTATAAAGTCAGAAATCCTGGGCGGTAGAAACCTGTACAAATTTTGCCTATTAATCTTTCAAAGGAGTGGCATGATCATCACAAAATCCTGGTCACAGCCGCAGTGGTCCCCAAGACTGAGGTCGCTCTTGGGGATGAGTTAACTGACACCCAGAAAGCAGAATTGTTATCGTTGATTGAGGGGAACTTGGACGTCTTTTCGGGAACACCTGGCCGGACAACAATGGCAGAACACAAGATTGTCACTCCACCCGGTTTACTATACAGGTGCCCACGTATCGCCTACCAGAGGCAACAAGGAAAGTGATACACGAGGAAGTCCAAAAGATGCTCCAATTAGGTGTTATTCAGCCAAGCAAAAGTGAATGGCGAAGTCCAATTGTACTTGTCTCCAAGTCTGATGGTTCGGTTCGGTTCTGTATTGATTTTAGGCGTTTGAATAAGATTTCTAAGTTTGATTCATACCCAAAGCTGCGTGTGGACGAGCTGATCATTTTCAATAATGACTGGGAATCTCATCTCGTCCGTTTTTGGGCAGTTTTTGACTGTTTATAGCTGGTGGGGTTGATGACCAACACTAAGAAGTGCAAGCTGGGTATGTCGGAAACCCATTATCTGGGATATTGAATGGGGAAGGTTTATTCAAGCCTCAAATGGACAAGGTGGGGGAGGTGCTTGCATATCCCAGTCCCGAAACACAGAGGCAGGTTCATGCCTTCCTCGGGCTCTCGGAGTATTACAGGCAGTTCATTCCCAATTTTGCACATCGGGCTGTCCCCCTCACTGACTTGACAAAGGGCAGAAAGAATCATAGTGTTGTCTCTACTGACACCTGTGAGAGAGCTTTCAGGGACCTGAAAGCCACATTATCATCATTCTGCGCAATCCTGACTTTTCAAAGGTATTTATTCTGCAAACAGATGATAGTGCTTTTGGTTTAGGAGTGGTGCTCTCACCATGTTTTGAGTAGGAAGAGCACCCCATCACATTTCTCAGCAGAAAACTGCTACCCAGGGAGCGCAATTATTCGACTATTGAAAAGGAGAGCTTGGTGATTAAGTGGGTGGAGGAGACCCTCTGTTACTGTCTCTGGGAACGATGGCTTACCCTGGTGACTGACTACTCCCCACTACAATGGCTTTACAAACAGAAGGTTACGAACGCCCAGATCACTCGGTGGTCTATAACTTTGAAAGCTTTGCTTTTGATGTTCGCCACCATCCTGGGGGCTGCACACAACAATGCTGACGTTCTTCCCTGCCTAGCCAAGCCCAGCTTGGACGGTCGATTGCCCACATCACTGTGAACAAAGCTGAGGGGGATGATATAAGTTTTCTAAACTCTTCTTTTGGGACTCCCCCCAATGGGATGACATGCCGAACAGTGTCCCAAAGAGCGATCACCACATTTGTGGAAGACAGCCAAGGCAACCACAGATTTGCAGCATAGTGCCATGCAAACAACTACGAGCCAATCAAGATCGCGCTATAAGCACCTGTCGCAAATGAGTGAAGCAAAGAACATTATAAATGCAGGGAACGGTATAACTTGACCGCTGACCTGACCCTGACTACGCCCGTTTTCTGTGTCTATTTATGAGAGTGGTAGCTCCCATTGCAATGAATAACCCTACTGTTTCTGTCTCAAGTTGAATAGAGCCAGTTTTGCTAAAGTACTGAGACTCAGCCTCATGTTTTAGGGTGCAAGACAGTGACTGACGTGTCACAATATATATGTATATACTGTTTATATACATCCAGTGCTGTTGAGATAGTCTTAAGCTTGGTGTGGAAGAAACTTTCCTCTATATTTAAATAAATCATTCTTGGAGACTAGATCAAAATGCAGAACAATTCTTTATTTGCACATAGACATGCACAAATGTCTCAGTCCATGGAGTGAGCAATCAATAAATAAATTCATTCCCTTTTATACTTTCCTATTACCATAACCTTATCTAACAGATTACATCATCTGACTCTTAATATGCAGAATTCTATCACCTTAGCCAATCAGCTACAGCCACCAGTAAATTTGTTTACATGTCGATTGTTCCATTATTTGAAAATCTCTTCATTAACAGGGGTGTTCTATGGGTTTTCCCATTGATCTTATTACCACTTCATAATAGGGTGTTTGGGCTATCTCTCTAGTTTGTGCTCACTTTTTAAGAGGTTGGTCATTACACATCTACTTCATTTTAACCTAAGCAACTATCTTGGTGGCACCACTAGATGAGGCAAAAGCATCACATGCCCAAGCTTTAAGCCACCTTTAATGAACCTTTTAGTTACTTTCAGTCCTTATCCTTATACTTTTAATAACCCATTGTAACAACTTCATTTAAGTATAAGCTTCTATTAAATTGCAAAAATGATCATGAATTGATAAAAAAAATATTTGATTAAAATTCTATAAACTCCATGTAACTCTGAACTGGATTAAGCTTTTTTCAGAATCTGTGTAGGTTACATGAGAGGAAGAGAGCAGGGGATGTACTGTATCTAAGGCAGTTGCCACTACAACAGATTGCTTTATTTGGACCATTGTTCCACCTATTCTGGCTCTAGTAACATGAAAGGAGAGCTAAACAACAGTAAAATCAATAATTAAAGTGAAAAGGATTCAGAAATAGCAGGAAGTGTGGAGTATGTTTTAAAATGGGAGAGGGTATTGTGGAATTAAAGATAAATCTAGAAATAAGGATAGCACAACTTGGGGTTGGACATATAGACTTAAATTCCACTTTAGCAATTACTGAGAAATATAAGAACAGAATGTACAAAAACTGTATGGTTCCAGAAACAATACAGCATGTGTTAATGGTGTGTACAAAATATTCTGCAGAGCATTAGATGTTGTTTCAACGAAAAAAGAGGAGGAGCAGAAGTGGTTGTTAGTACAATGGATATTCTAGAAGGAGAAATAAGGGTATGTCTTGTGTTGTTTGAATTTATAATAAATTTAGATTTGAATAGGAGAATATCAAAATGGAATTTCACTCCACACTCCATTACAGCAAATGACAAAAATGTTCCTCTGTGTTAAGGGTTATCTGTAAGAACTCAAGAAGAAGAAGAAGAAGAAGAAGAAGAAGAAGGGATCATTTGACCAGTATGGTTACTACTACTAGTACAGTGTTGTGTTTACTGGGATTCTTCTTCTTTTTTAACTATTTCCTTCACATTAAAAGGGGTTCATGGTTAGGTCCCCAACTTTTTTTTTCACAATATTTATATATTTCTCTATGTACTGTATACTGCATGGTGTTTTTGTGTTTAGTGGTTTGTCTTATAATTTTGTATTTTATTTCAATGTTATTATATTTGTAATAACTCAAAGTGCACTTTACATAAATAAATTCAAATGAACTAATAGCAATATACGAGTAAAATAATATGGGGCTGAGGTGGGCTGGCGCCCTGCCTGTTCTTGGTTTCTTGCTATTGTGCCCTGTGTTGGCTGGGATTGACTCCAGCAGACCCCCGTGACCCTGTAGTTAGGATGTAGCGGGATGGATAATGGATGGATGGATAATAGGGAGTCTACAGTCTCAAAAATATACAATGCCTAGACACCAATGGTACACAGCCCACATAAAAAGAAGAACCTTTATAAAACAAATAGGTGTGCACTCACCATACTATCCGGCTGCCTTATAAGTCAAAATAATAAAATGTAAAACACAGCAGATCATTAAGAATCTGGTGCCAATGTAAAATCCTCAGTATTGGTAGTACTGTACAGCTGTTTCTTCTGCACAGACTGTATAAAACTACACAAAAATAGCATTTTGTCATATCAAGACTGTGCTTCCAATTTTTGGGCAGGGTGGCATTAGTACAATTATACAGGCTGGGAGTTCAACATTTCAGTCAGGGCTGTAAGATGTGAAAGACAATACATTTAGGATCAGTGAATGATGTACAATAAAAAATGGGATGAACTGATGCTCCATCCAGGGTTTGTTCTTGCGTTGTGCTGTGCACTAGAGATGGATCTACTATGAAACTAATGAAACTTAAGCTTCAGGGCCCCTAATCCCAGAGGGGCCCTAAAAGTGTCATTAGTCAACATTGCTTAAAATTCTGGGTATCTACTTTATGAGAAGGGGGTTTTAAAAAATAATAAGATTAATAATATAAAGTAATCGAATACAAAATGATAGTTAAAAAAATCAGGAGTGTGCTCCTCTTGACTTTCTCGTATACTGAGATAGAGGAAAAGGTCACCTCTACACATAAATAAATATTATATTTGGAAAAGTAAGGTTAGTAATAAAGGTGAACTAGTGTTAGGTTAGCCTAAGCCTATTGTTTTTATGAACAGTAGTCACCCAGATCTCATTGCTGGTTTCAAAGGGGCCCCAAACATGTTGTTCCGCCACTGCCCAGCACAGGTTCAAGACTCCACAACCCTACTCCGTTGGCAGTGGTGTTATGTTTTTCTCTTTTTTTTATCATCCCAAAGTATCCTGTATTTACTCAACCAGAGGGGGTTCAATTACAGTATATTTAAGCATATACTGTATAAACATGAGCGGCAGGGAAAGGGCTCAGAAAGAAACGGAAAAGACAGCTAAAGCTTCATCCAAGCCTAGACAGGCATCAAGTCCAAGCTTAATGTACGGCCTTTCAGAGACTGACCTGGGAACAGATAGGCAAAAGCACTGATTTCCTGGGACCTGATGCTGCTGCATCGTCTCCAGCCGAGAGCGGTCAGGATAGCTCATTGATTCCAGAAGATTCAACAAAATTGAAAATGGCCTTACCTTCCGCGTTGTCAACTACCCCTCGTGAGCCGGGAACATTGACTCCAAGTGGGCTTGCCACTTCCCGCGTGAAGCATGGAGAAAACCGAAACGATCTGTTCGAGCCGTCATGGCCACCGCTCTTGTGGGGGACATAAAGGAGCTAAAGAATAACATAAAGAAGGATATACAGTGGTACCTCGGTATACGTCTGCTTTGGAATAAGTCCAACTTGGTATACGTCCTGTTTGGATGCGAAAAATTTTGCTTGGTATACGACCTTTGTTTGGAATATGACTTGCGTGCTAGAACACCGTGCGTTACCCTTGTTTACCTCTCTCGAGACAAAGCCACAACTGCTCACGAACGTCAGTGTGCCAGTTGCTAGCATTCAGTGAACAACCTGCGCTATAACTCTCTGTGAATTTTCACGTGTGTGGTATAGCGGGTCCACAGCTCCTGTCAAAGGTCAGTTTTAAAATAAATAATCACCGCGCTCGCTGCTTGGTGAGGGGGCATGGTGGTTGTGTGGCTGAAGCAGTTCTCATGGCGATTCGCGATGTGGGTGTTTCTCACCTAAGTGCACAGGTAACAACAACAACAACAAAATTTATTTATATAGCACATTTTCATACAAACAGTAGCTCAAAGTGCTTTACATAATGAAGAATAGAAAAATAAAAGACACAGTAAGAAAATAAGTCAACATTAATTAACATAGAATAAGAGTAAGGTCCAATGGCAGAGTGGACAGAAAAAACAAAAAAAATTCCAGACGGCTGGAGAAAAAAATAAAATCTGTAGAGATTCCAGACCATTAGACTGCCCAGTCCCCTCTGGGCATTCTACCTAACATAAATGAAACAGTCCTCTTTGGATTTAGGGTTCTCACGGAAGGACTTGAAGATGATGGTCACGTAGACTTCTGCCTTTTAATCCATCCATCATTTTTGGAGCATCATGATACTTGGAGTAGGTGGTGGTGGCACAGGCCAGAGAGTAGGTAAGAGACCATCCACAATCCTGATTGCTCCTGGGGCTGCTGATTTCAGCTGCCATGCCCTCTTGATAAATAGAAGCGTGAGTCGGCTAGAAGGGGAGGAAAAAGAAAGGAAGGAAGAACAGATGGACGGACAGACAGGAGGTTGCAGGACAAAGGAGGAAACAGTAGAGAGGGAGAGCGAGTGAGCGAGCAGGCTTGTGTTGCAGCTGGACAGGGAGCCTGGGTGTTGGGCCGACACCCGGGGAATAGTAGTAGTGGTCACTCCCGCTGAGTGATCATGGAGCGGGATTGACTGGGAGGAGGATGACTTTCCATGTAAGGCAGCGGGAGTTGGGACTTGGGCAAGTGTACAGTATTCCCCAACCCTGGTCGTTGTGGATCCCAAGTCGCTGTCAGGAGGAGCCTACTGGAGCCAGGGATCGGAGAGGTGAACTGAACAGCCGAAGTAGGTAGAGTAAAGGTCAGCTGCAAGTAGGGCGACTCCCCTGTTGAGAAGCCCAGACAGGGGAAGCAGGGGGGCCTCCAGGTAAAAAGGCACTGGGCTTCTTCTTTTTTTTTTTTTAAAGAATGCTTCCTGCTGTATTTTAACCTCGTTTTTAAGAAGACTTTTTTTCTATTGTTTTTAACCTCCACGTTTCACTTCTGATTTTATGGATTTATTTATTGGAACTTTGGACACTGCACTTTAATTTGAACACCTTGTTTTGTTGATTGTTTTAATAAAAGCACTTTGAACTTTTTCACCATCCCGTACTTTGTTGTGCCTCACTGCTAAGCTCATCAGTGACATTACCGACGGTGTAGGGTTCAAGGGCTCCCGGACAGCAGATGGGAGCAAACAGCAAACCCACATCGTCACAATGTGATTTTGTGTTTTTTCACGTAAATTTGAATTGATTGTTGAAAAGTATGAAGGTGGCATGCGTATCCGGGACATGGCTGTTGCATACCGTTTGCCGAGAACGACAGTATCTGCGATTGAGAAAAACAAAGATGTTATTAAAAAGTAAAGTGAGGTTAAATTTCCATTTATTTCATCTAATTGCTTTTGTATTTATGTATTTTAGTATTAAGCAGTGTTTAAATTTTATACAACCCCATCAATGTATAATATGCCAATAACAATAGGATTTTTTTTTCATGGGAATGGATTCTCATACCGAGGTACCACTGTGAATGATATAAGGAAAGAAATAAAGGACATACACAAGACAAACAAGAAGCCATTTCAGGATATTAAAGACCAGGAAAAATGTTTAAATAATCGCTTTGAAATAACCTTTAAAGGTATGCAAGAAAAAATTGAGGAACAAATACAGGAAAATGCATCTAAGTTTGAGAATAAACTGAGAGCACTTGGCACTCAGTTGGAAGACATTAAGCAAAGTTGAATTGAAATAGCTGAACAACTGGCATCTATCACTGATGGGAAAGCAACGGCTGCAGATTCCAAATGAAAATTACTCAGAGACAGACTTGCTGTACTGGAAGATGGATGCAGAAGGAATAATATTAGAATCAAAGGTCTTCCTGAGAATTGTGAAAATCCAAACCCAGTAAAATTCATAGCTGAATTATTCACTAAAATAATTGAAGAGGACTTGAAATCAGACACAGAGATAGCAGCAGTTTATTGTATATGGGGATCAAGTACCTCTAAACCTAGGACTCTTATCGTGCATTTTGAAAAATTACAATTTAAATTACATATAATGTTACTTCTCAGACAGAAACAAGAGATTATATTTGTAAACGACCACATTCGTATTTTCCCTGATTTCTCACTCTCAACAGCTGCTAAATGTGCAGTATTTTCCAACATTAAACAGCGCTTACGGAAAGCCGAGATCAGATACAGCCTCTTGTATCCTGCCAAACTGAAAGCGGACATTCAAGGCAAGCTCAACATTTTACTTCTAGGAAGGAAGCAGAAAAAGAGCTAAGAAAACTGATCCCGACACTTTTTTGAAATACGATCGTGAGTCGCCTCCTGTCCTGTCATGGCAAAGATCTTACCGGCTGTTTGATCCGCTTGCAATGATATTGTTACCATAATTATACATCCTATTTTTTAAATTACAATTATATGCATATATGTTGTGGAGCCGACCCGGACACAGACAGGCGGACATGCTCTTAATCACCACCACACGTTTATTATATATACAATATTTACAATAATGGTCACTCAGACCCAGTCCAGTGCACACTCACAAACCCCAATATACAGTCCTGGCCACAAATGCCTTCTTCTCGGGCCGCCTCCACTCTCCTCTCTTGCCTCGTCCTTCTTCCACCCGACTCTAGCCTTGAATGAAGGGAGACGGCCCCTTTTATACTCTCCCGGATGAGCTCCAGGTGGTTCCTGGCATTCCCCTCTTGGCCACACCCCAGCGTGGCGGAAGTGCCGGCTGTCCTCCCGGCAGCTCTCCAGGTAACCTTCTAAGTCTTCCCCCCAGCACTTCCTGGTGTGGCGGAAGTGCTGAGGCAACAGGTCCCCAAGGCATTGGGGCGCCTCCTGGCGGTGACCACGGGCCCCTACAGGGTGGGGATCTCATGCCCTCAACCTGTGGCCCCCAGAGCAACCAGGAAGGCATCCCCAACGTGATCCAGGGTGGGCCTTGACCCTCTTCCGGTCCCTCACGGCGTCCCGGCCGGGTCGTTGCCCCTGGCATCCCTGACAATGTATATATGTGTCGTTTTTTTCTTTTTTTAACATCATACCCTTGGTTTATTGTATTAGGGTTTACTATGCTTATCCAGGGATACTGTTTAACATCATTCTCTGGGTTTACTCTCTTAAGACTGTTTAAGATTATATTTTATGTTCATAGTATTTAGACTGTATTGTCAATAGATATCTATGTTTTAATCCTTATATGCTGCTGCTGTTGGGCTTGTTTTGTTTTGGACTTGCTCTGTCTCTAGGTATGTCAGAGGACTGGGACTTTTGAAGTGTGGTCTAGCCTCACGTCGGGAGGCCAAATGAGGGGCAGAGGAGTAGGTGGGAGAGAAAGAGAACAAGCTATATCTCATCTGTTTTTTTAATCCTTATAATCACAAGTGGCAAATTAACAATAGGCTTCATAGTAATAACTCCTGGGAAAATTGGAAATTAATATAAAGGCTGCCTTATCTTAAGTTAAGACTACAAAATGACAATAAAAGTTCAGAAGCAATGTATTCATGACCAAACAGTTAACTTTGTGAGCTGGAATGTTAAAAGTCTGAATCACAGATTAAAGAGAAAGAAAGTATTCTCTCACCTAACAGGTATAAATGCTAAAATAATACTTTTGCAGGAAACCCACTTATTAAGCAAGGATCGGTTTTGGCTGCACAGAGGCTGGACAGGCCAAATATTCCATTCCAGCTTTACAAAGAACAATCTCATTTGTAGTATCAGATGTAGTATCTGATCCTGAAGCGAGATATGTGATTGTTATGGGTAATTTATTTAACTGTAAAGTGATTTTGATAAATATCAATGCACTCAATGTGGATAATAGGGACTTCATCCAAAATGCATTTGCATCAATTCTCAATGTGAACACTTATGAAATTATAATGGCTGGGGACTTTAATTATGTTTTAAATCCAGACCTAGATAGGTCTCCTGCCACAGGTGCGATGACATCTAACACTTTAAAGATAATTACACAATTTGTAACTGATCACAATTTATCAGACCCCTGGAGATTTCTAAACTCAAACTCAAGTGCATATTCCTTCCACTCACCACTGCATCACTGTTACTCAAGAATTGATTACTTCTTTATAGATAACAATTTCTTGCCTATGATTAAATCCTGTAAGTACAATGCCATTGTTATCTCCAACCACTCCCCTCTGATCATGGGGCTAAAATCATTATACCTGACATACTCATCTCATGCCGAGTGTCTTAACCCACTTTTATTAGAATACGAGAAATGCACATAATTTATATACAAGCAAATCACTTTTTTTATAGACACATACACTGGGAATCTCTGAAGGCTTTCTTAAGAGGAAAAAGTATGTCATATCTTTCCCTCAGAAGTCAATTGGAAACTAAGAAGGTATCTGAGCTAATCAGTGAAATTACCAGAATAAAGCAAGATCATGTCAGGTATCCAAATGAGGCACTTCATAGGAAAAGACAGGCTGTACCTTTTGACAACTAAAGAAACAGAACAACTCATGTTTAAATCAAGACATCATTATTATGAACATGGAGAGAAAGTTAATAAGATATTATCTCAACAAATCCACAAGCAGAAAGTTCGCAATGCAATCCCAGCAATTACCAACACAGACGGAGACAAAATCATTGACCATAAAAATATAATGCACACATTTTATAAGTCCTTATATTCTACTGAGTTTAAAGAAGACAAGACACAACCTAATGCATTTCTGGATGCATTACAGATACCACAGCTCTCAGTGCAGAGGAATTGGGTAAATTCACATTGGAATTACTAGAAGCTATAAACTCACTTCAGAGTGGGAAAGCAGCAGGCCCAGATGGCTACCCTGCCAAATTTTATAAAATATTCTCATTTCTCAATTAAGCTAGCTCCCCTTTTATTAGCAACATTTACAGAAGCTAGAAACAATACAATTCTGCCTCAAACTTTTTGCCAAGTATTAATTACTGTCTTTCCTAAGCATAATAAGGACTTATTACAGTGTGCATCACACAGACCAATTTCACTTCTGAATAATGATGTTATGATACTCTCCAAAGTCCTAGCTAGAAGAACTGAAAAAGTGCTTCCTTCGGTAATATCACAAGACCAAACTGGATTTATTAAAGGTAGACACTTTGCTTCCAATCTTCAACGCCTGTTTAATGTAATATATTCACCCACACAGTCTAACACCGCAGAGATATTATTATCGTTGGATGCTGAAAAAGCATTTGATATGGTGGAATGGAACTACTTTCTCACTACGTTGGAGAAATTTGGGTTTGGACCGAACATTTGTGCATGGATCAAACTACTGTATACCAGTCCAGAAGCTTCAGTTTGTTTTAATTCAGACTACTTCAAACTAGAACATGGTACTATACAAGGATGCCCCTTGTCACCACTGCTTTTTGCAATCGCCACTGAGCAGTTCACTGTTGAAATGCTTATGAAATAAAAGGGATTATCAGAGAAGGACAAAAAATTTCACTATATGCAGATGACATGGTACAGTATATGTCAGATCCACAAAACACTGTGCCTGCAGTCCTAACAGCACTTGCAGAATTCCAGAAAGATTTGTGGTCTAAGAATTATTTTGAATAAAAGTGTGCTCTTTCCAGTGAGTTCTCAAGCACACAATATTAGATAGGGCACCTTCCCTTTTATTATTGCAGATCAGTTTAAATACCTAGGGGTAAACATCACAAGTAAAAATAAAGCTTGTTATCAACAAAATGTTGCCGTCTGCGTGGAAAAAAATATGCAAGACTTGCAAAGATGGTCTACCCTTCATCTCACTTTAGCTGGAAGAAATAACATCATCAAGATGAATATCCTTCCTAAGCTTCTTTTTCTATTTCAAAGCATTCCAATATATATTAATAAATCATATATATTAATAAAGGGCGACCCTACAAAGACCTAAGGCAGAAGGTGGCATGGCTCTACCTAACTTCAAATTTTATTATTGGGCAGCAAATATACAAAGATCCCAGAGTACAGTGGGAAAAGGATCTCTCACTCAACATCTCAGAAAAGGAGAGGAAGGTAGCAATGCTCCATATGTGCAAAGCATACAATTATTCAACTTAAAATTATATACTGAGCACATCTGTCTCACTTAAAATTGTCCAAAATGTTTCCAGGGCAAGATCCAGCCTGCAGACATTGCAATAAAGTTCCAGCCTCATTGGGCAAAAAATTTTGGGCTCACACCAAATTAACATCATTTTGGACCAATATCTTTAAATGCCTTTCAGATATCCTTGGTGTCACAATCTCTCCTAATCCACTAACAGCTGTGTTTGGTGTACTCCCAGATGGGCTTAAAGTGGGGAAGGTCAAACAAACTGTAATTGCTTTTACTTCACTATTGGCACATAGATTTGTCTTATTGAAATGGAAGAATCCTAACTCACATATTTTAAGAGAGTGGGTAACTAATATTATATATTATCTGAAATTGGAAAAAATCTAATTCTCACTTAGAGGATATATACAAAACATTTTCAAAACCTGGCAGGATCTAATCAATAACATTTTAGAACAAGCATTTAAATTGAGGAAGCGGATTCTCTTCCCTCTTTTTTATTCTATTTATTTTTATTAATTTCTTAATTTATCTTTTTACTAGTTTAAAGGTTTACTCGTTTGGCCTAGCTCTCTCTCTCATGGGTGGGGGTTGATTTGTATTGAACCTAGTTTTGTTAAACTTGATTTGCTTGTATGGAATGTTATTTGATTTAAATAGAATCAATAAAATGTTTAAAACAAAAAGACTCCACAACCCTAAAAAGGAAGAAAGGATAGAAGGTTTAAAAATGTAAGACTTGATAGGCAGTGTTTGACACATTTGATATGGCATACAGATGATTTACCATGTTTATTCAGATATAGAAAGCTGGATGGATAGAAGCATCTGAGCCATTACTATGTGATGTAGTCCTCTTAATCTAAGAGAGTTCTGTTCTTCCATTGGACATTGTTCAATTATTTCATCAACAGCCGAAAGCAAGCAATAAAACTCTAAGAAATGGTGAATAATTAGATCTGCAGCTATAAAATTTAAACATTAGAATCTTGTACTTTTAAAAGCGGCAATAAAAAAGGAGCAGCAAACTGATTGTGGAAGTGCACGTAATGAAGGAGGGGTTGCTTAAAGGCATGGAAAATTGCCAAAGCAATCAATGACACATCTACTGTATGGCTACAGGCAGGGATGATTAAATACCACAGATTGCTTTCAGATCAATATGTTAGTTGTCAAAGGCCTATGACTGCACATTCTTAAAAATCCCTGTGCTCTGCCTCTCCATGTTAGGCCCGCTCATTCTTCAATTTGCTATTCAGCCCTATGAAAGGCAGTTTTTTGTATATTGTATAAAACCAGATACATTAAAACTCTTCTCTTCTCCATCTCTCCATTATCCAACCTCGAATAGTCCAATAAAGGGTTGCAGGGAATTGGTCGTATCTCTCCTGCTGGAATCGGTCATTCTGTTACTGCTTAGTTTTACCAATGGTGGGCTTGCTGCTGCAATGGTGAACTCATTTCTAATTTGCAAATGAATTCCCTCAGGAGGCAGTAGACAAATTTTAACCAATGCACTAAGTATGTGACAGGGTGTAGGCCATTTCCAGTATTGATTGGTTACCACAGTCTGCACCTTACTCAATTTGGCTGTTATAAAGTGCTGTGTTAGCTTTCTAGATTCAAAACATAAAAAAATAAGGAACCATAAAAATGTTATAAATACTCATTTATTTCTGGGAGGATGAGTCATAATGAAACATAATTACCCCTGTGATCAATCACTTATAAATATATATATATGGGGGAATTCAAACCTGAAAACCCCATCCAGCTATGCCTATGTTCACAGCACATACCTTAATATGCTGTATTTCACTTGACAGGTGCAAAACATGTCCAATTCTGGCCATCATGTTGTCCTTTTGAGTAAATGGTCCTCCTGCCTCACAAAACACAACAGTGCACAGACTGGATACCCCCCAATAGAGTTTGAAAGTCTTTATCACAGAATCATTTTTAAATTTTCATAATTAATCTGAGCAGGTGATAAATAGCCCCACTCCTCAAGTTTCTGCTGGTGAGTCACCCATTTATCCTATGCAGTTCAACTGCCACAGGTGAGTGAGCAGACCATTCACAACATCAGTGTTTGTTGCTGTTGTTGTTGTTAACTGAGAACAAACACTAAAAATGCTCTTTGATACAAATTATATCAACAGTTTTGTGTTTCCTGGATACAATTAGTTGCACTGTACTGTGTTAAAATTAATGATTTTAAAATAGTCCTTCCTCTATTACAAGCTTGCATCAACCACATATATTTGGGACATCCCATATGCATGTTTTCTCACCCTAGAAGTGTGAATATCAGGTTTGTTGATAACTGTAAATGTAAATTTGCCTCTCTTACTGTTACTAAGTGTGACTGTGACCTATGATCGTCCCGGATACGGCTGCTTCAAAAACTGAAAAAATGAATGGTTCGGTACAGACATATTTTATTTATTATATGATGCCAGTCAATCGCAATTGTATGACTGACATAAATTTTTTATTATTTCCTTATTGCAGTTTTCCTGAATTGTTAGAACACTAAACCCTTTTCTCTGAACCAAAAGCTCAGTGGCCTGAATTCATTTATTGAATCATTCACTCTTTTGACAATACTATAAATAATTTTCACCTAGTGAAACACAATTTGCAGATCACATTGCCTCTTTTTGCACAACTCTAAACAAATTCTCATGCAATAAAGCACGTTTTGCACTACGTTGCACTTGTGATGCATAATGGTAAACCGCAAGTGGCAAAAGGTAAACACAAAGCACAGCTGTCATAAATTAAACACTGTGACTCAAAATTGGTAACACTTGCTTCAAATGATGTGACACAACCAATATAAGCCAGTTCAGAGTGCACACAGGTTGTTGAAGGTTCATATCAACAATGGACAGAAACAATCAGAGATGCAGAAGATGAGTGTGTCTAAGAGGTGGGGTACAAGGAGGAAGAGGAGAGGGGCAAGGAGGAAGAAGAGGGGGCCGAGGAAGAGCAAGGCAAAGAGAAGTAATTTCTGATTAAATTTGAGATACTGTCATAGACCATGTTCTTGTCCATAGAATGACAATGAGGGAAGCAGGACAATGAGTACAACCCAGTATCAGAAAATTCACCATAATCCACAGATTCAGACAAGAGAACAGGTACAGTATAACTGTTTTTTTTGTCTTTGAAAGTTCACAGTACTACTATATACAGATGTTTCAGTAGACAGGGAGGAAAGTCCATCACTGTTTATATTGTACTGCATGAATATTTTTGTAACTGCACTTTCACTTTTCGTAGAATTGCAAGACTGAAAGGACAGCTATGTTCATTCAGCAACAAGAGGCCATTATAGTTGACATGGTCAGTCAAAACAATACCATTAAACTACAAGTACTACAGCAATGTGTTATTGAAAACAGCACAAACTTTGAAGGATTCAGTGTGTCAGCCTTTCCACCATCGACCGTGTCCTCCAATGCAACACGGTGCACATGAAGCAAGTGTGCAGAGTACCCTTTGAGCACAACTCAGAAAGAGTTAAAGAGCTGCAATTTCAGTATGTGCAAGTAGGTGTACATTCAGGCGCATTTAGAGTAGTCCAGATTGTTTACAGTATAATATTACTGTGTTCATACTACTGTCAAGCTCAATGACATCACAGTATGTACAATGTATGTAAATCAAGAGTGCATATAGTGTACTCTACAGCATAGGTCTGTCTTTCTGTAGCACTTACAAAACTATATCTATTTCTACATAGAGAATTTTTGAATTGGATTCCATGGACAGACCCCATGAATACATTTATGTGGATGAAGCAGGGATCAGTCTCACAAAGAGGAGAAGGAGAGGCCAGAATATAATTGTCCAGCGGGCCATTGTTGAAGTCCCTGGCCAGCGTGGTGGCAATGTGACACTATGTGCTACCATAAGCAACCGTGGGGTTCTATAGCATCATGTCACACTGGGTTCATATAACACCCAGTATCTTATTACATTTCTTGGTGGTCTTCAGGATGTCTTGTTTGGACTTGAACAGCAGGATCATGAGCTCAACGAGCATCCTACCTATGTAATACCTACCTAGGACAATGTCAGTTTTCACCGTGCTGAACAGATAAGAGAATGGTATAACATCAATGAGCAATTTATCGACATGTATCTGCCACTGTACTCCCCTTTCCTCAACCCAATAGCAAATTTATTCGCTACATGGCGATGTAGAGAATATGACAGACAACCCTACACCAGGGTAAATCTCCTACAGGCCATGAAATTGGCCTTTGGTGACATAGTTGTGGAATTGTGTCAATGGTGGATTCAGCACATGAGAGGGTCTTCCCCCATTGCCTGGTGAGGGAGAATATAGCATGTGACACTGATGAAATGATGAGGCTGACCCAGCCCAAAGATGTGATGAAGCCCAATGACCAATCACTTGTTTACAATCCTTTGATTTTGTACCATTTACAGTGCATCATAGCCTGTGGACTGTGGTGTACTTGTCATTTACAGTATGGAAAATTCTGTCTTTTCTAGTACTTTATTTTACTTTATGTACAGTAAATGCTGAATCCACTGAGTTATGAAGCCAGAGTCCTCACCCACACAAAGCGTTCTGCTCACATTTCCTTTGTTCCCTCCCATCTTCACTGGTTACCGGTTCCAACAAGGATTAAGTTCAAGATCCTTCTTCTCACCTTCAAAGCCCTACATAAACTTGCCCCTCTCTACCTCACTCAGCTCCTAGTATCATACACTCCTTGTCGCTCTCTCAGGTCCTCGTGCAGTAATCTCTTTACTGTCCCACGCACCAGACTCTCCACCCTGGGAAGCAGGTCCTTCAGTGTCATGGCCCCTCAACTCTGGAACTCTCTTCCTCTGTCTCTCCAAGATTGCTCCTAATTCTCCACCTCAAAACTTTCCTCTTCGACAAACTTGTCTTTTGTGTGATCCTTTTTTTGTCCATCTGTATGTAAAGCGACTTTGGGTCTGTGAAAGATGCTCTATAAATGTAACTTATTTTTATTATTATTACAGTTTTTGTCTGTTGCTTGAACACGTTTTGTAAAACTTGGCTCATCGTGTCAAAACTCTACACACAAGTAAATAAGAAACAACAATGGAAAATAAACCATTCACATCTATGTCAAATTGAAACTCTGCTATCAAAACCTAACAATCCTTTGTCAAAGTTTCATTCTAATGACATAATGATACCCATTTGCATCATATGAATACATTTTCAAATCAGCAGCAACACACTAGTCTACTTTATATAAAACACTGCAGGCTTTTGTTTGCACTGTTTTTATTCAGTTCCACAGAAGGCACGTTTTCACAACACCCAAAAAATGGAATACTAAATACTGTACATTACAGTTGTGTACTTTACAGTACAGTAAATTCAGTTAAAGCAACAATAAAACAAACAATACACTACTGTAAACACAGAAAAACATAATTGTGCATAATTGGCCTTATGGATTCTGCCGTCTGTTGGGGTCTGGCCACAGGATCTCATCAACATCACCAGCAATGTCTTCTCTCACTAAGCATCGGGCAAAATATCCCCTTGTGTGCCGAATCCATCCATGGATTGACCTTACCTCAATGTCTCCGCAGACCTATTCCATTGCCTGCAGAATGGTTGGCAGTCATATACGCTCCATCTCCAAGCGGAAAAAAACTGTTCTATAGGGTTGAGAAATGGCGAGTAAGGGGGCAAATACACAACTTCAAATTGATCATGGTTGGTGAACCAGTTCCGGAAGATAGCAGCCTGATGGAAACTGACATTATCCCAGACAACAACAAACCTGGGCTGCTCTGGTCTGTCCTGTACAACTGCATCATGAAGTGCATCTAGAAATGTGATTATGTGTCGCGCATTATAGAGACCCAGTTTGGAATGATGGTGCAGTAGCCCTCGGAGGCTTATGGTGGAACACAATGTGATATTTCCCCCGCGCTGCCCCGTGACGTGCACAATCGCCGTTTGGCCCAATATATTACAGTACATCCCCGTCGTCTACTTTTGCTAAGGTTAAATCCAGCCTCGTCAATGTAAATAAATTCATGAGGCTAAGCAGCTCCATCCATGTCCAAGACTCTCTGCAACAAAAAATACATATTGTGGATGGCATTACTCAAAACACACAACTACACTACTACACATACAGAACCACCCCACCCCACCACACAGGTATCTGTGTAGATTTCTGAATATATCTATGTGGCACTGATCCAATGGTACATATTCAGCAGTTACTGGACTGCACCCATTCTGTATTGTAAATGTAAAGGACTGTAACACTTACCTGTACATATTTATGTTGAAGTCCTTTGACCCTGACACTGTTCCTCTCAAATGGGACCCTGTACAGTTGCT
The DNA here is from genome assembly GCF_016835505.1 of Polypterus senegalus. Classification (NCBI taxonomy): domain Eukaryota; kingdom Metazoa; phylum Chordata; class Cladistia; order Polypteriformes; family Polypteridae; genus Polypterus; species Polypterus senegalus. The sequence continues at coordinate 88,891,359 of NC_053168.1, forward strand.
TCATGGTCATGTTGTGCTTTACCAAGATGCCTCTGATAGTGGTAATGCTTACTCCATTTATGTTGTTGATGTTTATATTTGTTGCTGTAGCTGGTGGAGATGGATTGCATTTTTTGCTCTGACTAGGTTCACAATGGCAAGTTCCTGCTGTTGGGTGAACTGGCGTTGGTGTCCACCCCCAGTAGGTCTTCTAGCCATTCTGTAGAAGAATGCAACCACACATTGTTACTGTATTGGTTTGCTTCTTTTTTACAGTACTGTATATACTGTACTTTACTGTGTATACCATACACAGTACTGAAACATCTCAACATGTTATCATCATATGTTTTACCAAACTACCACTTTTGTTCGAAAAGGAGCATTACCCACCCTGAAATATAGTATATGTGATATGGCAATGTGATATGGTACAGTACTGTAAATACTCTAGATACAGTCTGAGTAGAGAAGAGAGTTGAAGACATACCTGTCTTTCAGTCGGAATTTCCTTATTATGGATGAAACTGTGAAACGGCTTAGATTAGGGTGGACTCTCTGCCCAGCTTCCCTCATAGTCAGGCCCTGGTTTATGACATGGTCCACCAAAGTTGCTCTTATGTCATCAGAAATAATGGTCCTTGCATGGCCTCTTCGACCATGTCCTCCTCTCTGTCTCTGTCTACCTCTTCCTCTACCTCTGCCTCTAGTTCTCCCTGCTTCCATGCTTGCAAAGTTCTCAAAATGGCTTAAGTGAAGTCTTTTTTTAGCTGGCTGATTGGTGTTCCATTTTGTAAGTAAGTATTTTCATGTGTGTATCTAAGTATTTTCAATTACCCAGTGTGTTTTGTATTTTGAATAGATGTGTTTTCCCAATGGTACCCTGAGATTTCATTTTTGAACGAAGTGTCTTATGTATGAAATAGTGTGTAGTGTGCAGGAGCAAGTGTGTTGTAGAAAGGAGCGAGTGTGTTGCAGAATTGCAACCAAAGTGCAAAGCAGCACTTTTGTTTAAGGTATGGTTCCACTTTGTTTAAGGTATAGTAACAACAACATCAAGTTATGTTACTTTGGTTTAAGCATATGTCTATAGTGTTCAAGGAATGGGTAAAAACTGTAATATAGTTTTGAGAAAATCGTTAGATTTTGCAAGATGAATCAAAGGTTTTATGGTAGCTTGAATTTTAGGGTTGGTGCTCAGTGTTTTGAGAAAAGGAGAGGAGATTTTATTAAATGTGTTTTAGCAATTCAGAAAAACTGTATTAAAGTTGGGACCGTTTCTGGGCATAGGTGGTCTAAGCAAGTGCCCAGGTCAGCCCCTAGTGGTTAGGGAACATTACTGCAGCCCCATGTAGAGATTCCTGTCTTTATTTTGTTTAGAAAAATTTGTCAGGACAGGACTGGAACACAAAGAAATGTTTATGTTGTGTGCTTCAGCAGCACCAGCACTGTCTTCACTATGCACAGCACAATCTGTTGCCCAGATACTGACCTGGGTGACAAGTTATTTTTTAAATAATACAGACTTATGAACACACACTCAGACTCAAAGCAAATGTATAAAAAAATGTATATTGTTTTATATTATCTTCGCACACTAGCAATGTTTGGTCTTAATGTGTGGCGACATACACACAACAGCAATGATGATGATGCCAACAATAATAATCCTTAAACTGTAGCCAGAAATAGCAAAATAAAATTAAACAATCAAAATGACAACAGGACTGTAGCTCTTGAGTGAATTGCTAAAAGCTGATTTAACCCAAACTACGATTGTCTCCCAAATGGAAATACATTAAAACTCATGTTAAAACTTAGCAAATATCGTCCTCTGTTGTTCAACACCATTTCTGAGATTCGAACTGAGAACACTAAAAAATGTGGACTTTTTTTTGGATAGGATGATTGAATTATTTGCATAGAAGCATATGGCAAAAAGAAATTCAGATCAGGTCAAGTGGGGGACATGCACATGGCGAAAGAGCTTGGGATCCTGGTTGGCAACCATATGACAGACACGTGGTCCAGTCCCACCCTCCAGAAATGACCATCTATGTGCCACAGGCTGGTGTTACATGGGCATCCCCTTGGCCTGGTCCAGCCATTCAGGTCCTCAACAAAGAGGATCCTGCGAGTTGGATCGCCCTCAGGAAATCATGCCACATGGCTGAAGTGCCGTAACTGAAGCTCCCTCAATGCAGGAAATGTGGATCATTCAGGACTCTGTGCAACAGAATGTATCTTGTGTATTGCACCTTTTGACTCTGGAGGATGATATTTCGTCCTACTGTGTACTGTAAGTATATTGTTAGGATGACAATAAAGCCCTACTTGACTTGACTTGACTTGACTAATTGCAGACTGCAGTACATCTGATGTCAGTCATGAAATGCCCCAACATTATGAAAAGCCCACAATGCCAGTCTTGTAACACTCATCGCATTAGACTATGGTTAACATCAGGACCCCATTAAACTATGGTTAAGAGTATGGTTGTGGGAGGGTTATCTGACTGAAACGGCGTTTTGTCACTGATGTTGTGGACATTACCTGACCTATGTTGTAGGTATTGCAGGCTGCAGTTAGACCCTTCTCACTCTGTGAGCAACTGCTCATTTGAAACAAAACCAAAGTCAAATATGAATTGTGGGTAATGATTCCTATCTAAAGATAATCATTATATTCTCAATTTCACTGAATGTTGTAATTATTTATTATTAAAAAAATATATATGTAGAAGTCACCATCATCAAAAGGTACATGTTTAGAAGGTGGTTTAAACTATAAATAACTATAGAAACACAAAATGTGTTTTAAGCAAACATTTAAGTGCTGTCTTTCTTGATTTTCCTTTAACATTAAAAGCAATAAATAAAGACTACTAATACAGGCTAATTCCTACTCATTTTCTGAAATGACACCCCTCATGAGTATATTTTTTCTAGACAGTCTTCTAAACAGACATTGCTATGACTGGCCATTCTCAAATTGTGAATTTATGGTCCTATATACTTCGCTGTCCCCAATCCTATCTTCAGGTCTCAATGTACAGGTCTGGCAGTGATGATTCCTCTCAAAGCGAACTTCGCCTTGGGCAGCAAAAATCCAAGAACCTGATTGGAGGTCTTACATGCATCACCCAAGTAACAAAAAGAGGCTGATTGCTTGCTGTGGTGTTATTGTGTCCCACCATGTCTGTATGTTAAACATTTAAGATTTCAATTTAATCTAAATCTTATTCCAAGGGCGTTATAATGTTTAAACATTCTCTCCTAGTAAACTAGAATGGGATGTTTCGCTTCTTCTAAATATTAATCGCGTCTGCACTCGCAATAATTACAATACAACTTTATTATCTTGCGAAGAGTGTGCCGTGAAATTCGTTTCTATGACCGCGCTCTAAACCTGACGACATTATTTATTAAAAAGGCAGGCGTGTCGTGAATACCGGAATCCGAATCCTGTTGTGCCGTTTATGGACAGGCGATGGCATCACAGGAGGCCGTCCTCAAATTCCGGAAGCAAGACGTTACAGTTACAGTAGAGAGGCAGTCGAGAGGCGGTCAGCGGTGTGGCTTCGTGACGGCGCTGCAGGTAGGAAATTGGCGTGTTCGAGCATTTCGCTTGGCGGCTTTTTCTCTGTGTCTTAGGGAGAGACATAAACACACTGTGAATGAAACAGGGAACAGTTGCACACCTGCGATTAAAATATATAAAGTAAATTTCCGGAGAACCTCAAGTATCAGAGATGCAGCACGCTAACAGGGGACACAGATCGGGATTCGCGTTCGGGGCTTAGAAAACTCACAAAATACAGGAAGAAGCTGACATACAAATAATGTAAAATTGACAGGATATGTGTCCAAACTTGACACATATTGGGTGGTAAACGTTTCTTGGTAAATTAAGGCTTTGAGGCACTCGGCAAAAAGGGACTGGGGGTGGGGGGATACATGGACAGAAATCTTGATGGAGTGAAACAGCTACAGAGGTCGCCACCTGTGTAGTCAGTGGATGGTTAAATGGACAAAAGATGACAAAAAAGGAACTTCGGCGATCTCATTGCCGGTAAGTCTTGAGCAATATAAGAAGAGTCACCTCCGGCAACACATTTTAAAATTAGGAAGCAATTCACTGATTCCGGCGTCCTGGTTATTGCCCAAAAGTCATTACACTTACGTCTCTTTTGCACTTTAGTTCAGCAAACATAAATGTTGACTTACAAGGAATATGAATATGCATTTCATTTCAGTTTGCCCATTACTCACCCGTTTACCAGTCTGATGAGTTAAATGCCGGCCGGCTTGGTGTGCGTGTCAACAAGCAGGTGACGCTGTTAGTGAGCCTGGGTGGTGAGGAAGACCGTGGACGCGCCTTCTTCTGTCGAGCTACAAGGATGCCTGCGCGCCCACTTGGAATATAATGATTCCAAGATGACTTGGCAGCACTGCGGGTTCAGCGTTCATCGTGTGAGTTGGTGCGAGTGTTAACAGGAAAACGAGGTTCATTTTTTCATCTGCCTGTCGGGTGATTTGGCAGCGAACTATAAAAAAAAACTTTTATGACGATTAAAACACTAACTTGAAAAGTTAGAGCTCTGTAGAAAGCGAAAATCCCTGCCCATGAGCACAGTGCTCAGTTTCATACTTTAGTGCACTGGATCGGATCATAATCAACCGCGAGAAAACGAGATTCTGAGGGACGACTGGAATTCGCGCAAGGTAAAGTTAAATGAATGAATAAAAATATGGGGAGACTTCCGCGCTTTAATGTGGACTTATTTAAAACCTCATATACTGGTAGAAATTGTGAAAAGAACATTGTACTGCGTAAGGAAAGAAACCTCACCGCAAGGCTGGTTGTCCTGTTGAACACGAACTGCCAGCATTGCGCAGGTCTGTGTGTTCCTTGTCAGTTTAGCGTACTGACTCAATTTCAAGGGTAAATGTGGAAACGATGGCACTAATGAGATGTGAATGCTGAGACCTGGCGCTTATCGTTTGGTTGGACTGGAAACATGTTTGCTTTGCGATTCTGACACTGATGTAAAGAGCCGAAGAAAAATAAACACCTTAGAAATCAAAGATGCACAGGACCCATAATATTACCCTACTGGTTACAGTGACCGATTTTCTACTGAGAAGGTCTTTGTGCTGGTTACTTACACCAGCATAGCCTCGTTTTGGTCTGGTACCCCAGTCAAGACAACGGATAGCTCCATTGATACCATTTGTTGTCATCCCTGAATTTGTTTAAGATATGGATAAAGGAGTTCTGAAGAAGTCAATTTGCCAATGCTTACCTGAAGAGAATAAAACTAATCTGTGGCATAATGTTCAATATCTTTTGATTTACGATTGAGTTTTAATATCTCCATTTTCTGTTTCATATGTTTGATATTTCCATTTAATATCATCTCTCCATTTAATGAAACCATTAGATCCATTTTAGTGGTGTGGAAGCCAAACTGCACACCTGGCGATGTTAGCAAAAGCGTTGCAGTGTCAGATAAAATTTACTGAAGATCTAAAAGATTATTTGAAGAAAACCATAGCTGGTCTCACTCATTTACCAGCAGATACCAGTGATTCACTTTTTTCTCAATTGCCACTAAAAAGAAGTCTATATATATTGTTCAGTGGCTGACTACTAATAGCAACAGGTTAACTATCTGGGGCTAGTGAGGACAGAATTGATATCCTTTGGTCTGTACATAAGCCATTTGGATTGATAAGTGAAAGGGGAGTAAGTGGTAGAATACTGAATGTGGCAAACTAATTTTGACTATAACAACAGCAGTATGTTTCTTGTATATCCCATAATCACACAAAGGTTGCCTCAGTGGGCTTTAACAGGCCCTGTTTTTTTACAGCCCCGCAACGTCTACTTTCCAAGAAGACAAAACTCCCCCAAAAAACTTCTAGGAATAAAAATGGAAGAAATATTGGGAAGGGCAATTCAGAGAGACCCCCTTCCAGGTAAATGGGGTGTTAAATGAGTGTCAGAAAAATGGGGGTAAATACAACACATAAAACAGAATACAAATAATCCTCTTCAGAGTAAGATGGCCAATCTATTGTTGCCACCTCAGAAATACAACAGTAGAAACTACTTTGTTCTTGCACAGCTTTTCATCCTCGCCAAGGGTAGGCACAGAACACCGTAGCAACTCTCAAGGCAAAATGCAAGAATAGATTATATAATTCACTACAGAATTACCACCTATGAGGAAATAGATTTGTTCAAATACATCAAAAACAAAGTAGAAAGTAATTAACATAAATGAAAACCAGCAGTATCTATCCATCAGAGATATTGGGAGAGCCTAGATATTAACAAATTATCAAATTTCTTATGTTCTTATAAGTTAATGGTAAAACTGTGGCCAGATGATAGAAATGGAGTCAGACAAACCTGACACAGTCTCTGAGACCTCGGTCAACTAACCACCTCCTCCCTGCTGGCCATTCTACCTCCTCAGTTTGGGCGAGCCATTCAGACAATGGGGCCTTCCTAGCCAATGTTTCCTTTGCTCCTTTATCTGATATGACTTTTCCATAGACAGGCAAACTACTTGTCAGTAAAGCAGTGTTACTGTGTGCCAGGCAAGGATACTAGGACGACAATATACAGTAGAAGACAACTTATCCATAATTGAATTTACATGAAACTTGAAAATTAATCAGCCTGTCTCCATCCTCCACAAAAAACCTTCAGTTGATTTTCGCCTAATCACCAGGATGCACTTAAAACTTAAGTGTCTTTCCACAACAAGCATATATTGGTAATGTCTGTCTTTTGAGCGTACCTCATCTTGATGAAAGCCAGCCATGATTTATGGATTTTGTTCCTGAGCATCCTATGATTTTTGATAGATTCAGACATTATGAGAGTCTAGTGAAAGAGTTGTTTACTTATCATCAACAACAGGAAAATATTTCAATGTATTAATTTTGTTATCTACTGAGTTTGAGGTCTGATCAGATAAAGAATTAATATTTTATGTCATGATCCTTGTATTATGAGATGGCTTTATGTGGAACACACTAGCTGTTTTCTCTCTTTGTACATTAAATTTGCTGCCAAAAATGGTGTTGTGCACTTCTGCAACCATCATGATTGCCAATTGTAAGGAGCTGTGCCATTTATAGTTCCACAGCTTCTATGCTGTCTTTGCGCAGTGCTTTTCCACTTGTAGAAGTTAATTTGCAGCTCCTCTCCCTTTTTCACATCAGAAGGTAAGCCAGCCAGCCTTCTTCCCTATTTGCTGCTAAATGAGCACAATATCAGAAGTACAGTACAAGATGCTTGTTTCGCCACACCTTTTTTGAGCATGCATGTATGCTAAACAACTGTTCATATTACCTAATAATTGATCCTCAATCTACTGATACCTATTATTATCAGTAAATTATGTCCATTTTATTTATGATGTTCACAATGCCTTGCTTTTCTCATTTTGCTGCCCTCACTATAATGCAAATTCAACTATATCTAAATCATAAACTGGGGGTGAAAACTGAATAAGCAAAGTTTAGAGGACAAGGCCAATCACATGGGTCATGTTTTTCTTTTCATTCATGGATAACTTTAGGTGAAAACTAATTACACAACACTGTTCTGTAAGACCTAATTCATAAAACAGGGCGGAGAAGAGGTAGGAGTTGTTACGTTATGCTCCATGTATTAGGGAAATTTGTCATGTAATTGCCAGCAAACACCCAAGCTGTTACAGTCTTATGATGAGAGGACAGCCAAAGTAGAACTCAGTTTTTCTTTTAGAATGATGAAAGCTTGATTTATTGGTTTTGTTTTGCCTGAGGTTTGTAATTTAATGCTTAAAAGGGGGTGTACACTTTACTTGTGGTGTTGTGACATTTATAAATAACAATAATAAAATAAATAATACACTTTTATATAAGTTGACATGACTTAAAGCTCATTATATAATAAAACTTGCTGTGGTTACTGCTGTTTTTGTTTTATTCTGGCCTCAGCATGTTACAAGTGATGATGCATGTGTAGGCTTAAACAGAATTCTAATTTGAGGATATTCAGAAATTTAAGGTAGCACAGTGGCCAGTTGTGCTGCCTCCTGAGACTGGTGTCCTAATTCTCTGCATTATCGTTTATGAAGGTTGTTTTCTCATTCTCCCTTTCTGGAGTTTATCTTTGGGTCAATGTTTCTGAACCAGTGGGTTGCAACCCACTTTTGTCATTGGCTGTCTCTTGTGGGTAGTGAGCTGGTATATTTTATAATGGAAGATGGTCACAGCGGGTTGCAACTCTGACGATTGCACTTATATCACCAAGGCGGATTCACCTAAAAGATGAAACGATTTAAAGTATGATACAAAAATATAAGCAAAGATTCTGCTGTACTGCCTGAGACACATATCCAAAAACCCTGTTTTAAGTGCTGCTTAGCCCAGTAGTTCTTAAGTTCAGTCGTGGAGGCCCTGTGGCTAAAAGCTTTGACTGCAACAAACTTCAACTTTTACAGTATATAAACTTAATTTCACAATCACAGAATGAACATCTCATTAACCTTTCCAAAATAAGTGCAGCAAATGACAGAGTGGCGTAATTGCAAAATTGCATATTAAGTGAGTTTAGATGTTCATAGTATTGAGGTTGTTAATTAAATCTGCATTATCATTAAGACAGATATGTCACAAGCACTATCATTCTGTCATTTCTTTCTACCCAAGCAAGTAATTTAGTAGTTCACACATTATATACTGCAGTCTAAGGGTATAATGCACATTTAGTGTGGCAGGATATATATAATTGGACACCTGTCTTCATAAAATTACTTGTTATTTCATACTTGCTGTGTTTCAGTATTAGTCCAAACATTATAAACTTGTTTTCTAAATTATGTTTGTATTGAAAAATTAGCAAGCATAAGTGTATATTACAAGAGAATAATTAGCATTTGTATTGGATTTAAAGGGTTTCGTCATGATTTTTAGGGTACATTTCTAGGTGCTCTATTCTCTTACTGTATGAACCTTAGCAGATCTGACATTGAATTAGCTGTAGCTTGGCATTCTTTGTCATTTACCCCCATGTCTACTCTTCTCATCATTAATTGTTACTATTAGGATGTGATTAAGAGAGCACATTTCTCAAAAAATGTTGAATTAATAAGAAGTAGAGTTAAACATTTAAAGCAATAGGAAAATGCAAATAGTTCTACTTCTCTCACAGTACTGTGGTTTTCTGAGGACAAAATAAGAGAATAAAAAAAAAACATCCAGCTTAACAAACAGTGAGATCAGTTCAAGTGAAAAATGACTCACAGATTCTAAAGCTGGTTGGAACAAAAGCCACAGAGGGTCCTCAGCACTGAACTTGACTCTCTGGCCGTGTCCCTCTGCATGTTTCTTGATCATGTGACTGGTTCAGGACATGATGTAGTATTCAAATAAGCCTTCCTGTTCTTTGGAGGGCCACTGTTGTAAAGTCATTAGAAACATTCCATGACCAGAAGTCATGAAGTAGTGGTCTAAAGCAGGAAGTTGCATCGTGAGAAGAATTTTCAAATTCAGCTGTTAAACAGTACTGGAGTGACAAGGTTCTCAGTATATATGGTGCTTTAAAAGTAATACTGTGCAGGAAAATTTGAGGGTCGCTTAAGCTGAAGGTAATCAGAGTTCTTTCACCCTGCAAGTTTGAGGTCATTGATCTCTTTTGTGTAGGATTGATTCCCTTGGTAGCCCTTTGATAGGATATCCAACAATGATAATATAAACTTGGGAAAAAATTCGTCTGGAGATGCAGATTCTCATTTTAACTGCATCCCACTTAGCTGGAAATAGTTATAGTTTGATGTGACCAACTGGATAACAACATACACAAACAGAGATTCAGTCCTGTTTAAGCCTTGACTGCAGCTCAGTATTCTGTTTATGAATAACACAAGTTGCACCTTTAGTGGAGTGCTGCACAAATGTTAAATGAAAAGTTAAGGCAAAGAATGGAAAAACAACTAACTCCACAAATACATAAACAGAATAACATAGAAACGGCCATAGAACCCAATACTTGTGTAAATCATTTGACAAGATGATGCAGATATATGGTCAAGGGAGTTGGAATATTTGGGGGAGAAGTTAAATGTATAAAATACTTTCCGGTGTGCAGAGGCACAATTGTTCTGTTGGAGACAGTGGAATGAATTACAGATGCTGTCACTATGCAAAATATACTGATGTGCACAGTTTCTTCAGTTGTCCTACTCTAGCAAATCTCTTTGGGACACAAAGATATTCCAAAGCTGCTACATGAGCAACAGTCTCTGCAGTTAAGCCTTTTTGTAAATATTGTAACATAAGCATTGTAAAATCACTGGTAAATGTTGAGCAGCCTTAGATATTGTAAAGATTTAAGTGTAGTATTAATATTACTGCTTCATTAATAACATGCAAGTGTTTAAGTTAATAGCATTATTTTTTAATGTGTGCATCAGTTTGTATTGTAAATGTCCTTATTGGCTTTGCTTAATATTGCAATAAATTTTACAGTCAATTTCTGTTTACTTTTTACAGACAAACATTGTAATCTGGTTTACACTAATACTTCTACTACTACTGCTACTAAAGTAAAGAAGAATATAGTAAAATATAATACAGCTTGCAGGATTACAAGGTAAGTGGTAAGAGTAATGAAATGTACATATTGTAAATACTGGAGGTGGTGGAACCACATGGTTCTTGTTTGGGGCCTTTACATTGTCCACATGGAGCATGCGCCTTCTCCCTGCATCTGAGTGAGTTTTCCTCTGACACCCCCTAAAGATATGTAGATAATTGGCAATTCGCAGATTGGCCCATGAGTCTTCTCCAATTTAGGCACTGTTCAGGGCTGTTTCCTGTCTTGTATCCAGTCATACCAGTACATGTTCTGACCATCCACAATACTAAATTGGATAAAGCATGTTTTAGGTGTATTGCACTATAAAGCAAGTAAGTAAATTCAAAATGAATTATTATAAATTAAATCAAGAATTAGTAGACTATGGGGAGGGCCTACAAATCAGAATCCAGCCTGAATAAAAAACAATGAGAATGAGAAAATAGTTACTCTTCAATAATAGATTCCTACATTAACATTATTTTAAGTGTGTTTATGCCTCAGGCACACTCAAAACTCTACCACCTAAGACAAGATCTTCCCCTCCACTTTGTCACATTTGCTCATCCATTACATCAAATGGGAGTAAAAAAGTACTGAAAGTGATTAGAGTAAATAAGAAATGATTACTGCCATGACATTCAAAATACATAACTTTCTGAAATACATTATTTCAGGAGAGTAATGAGTAAAGGAGAACACAAAGTAATCAGAACAAAACTCAAAACCTTAAGTCACTCTGAGACTAAACAAACAGATCGTTTGTCTACATAGCAAGGGGAATCATACATTTACCAGTCCAACTTATACATCTATTAACAAATCCCATTCTCTCCTTCTGCCACTCTTTCTGTCAAACTTGGATTCTTTTGTCCTGCAACCTTTTTCACTGTTATCCTTTATTGTTTTGTCTTTTTCTTGTTCGCCTCATCAAATGACCAGGCATTCCTTGCACATGCTGAGTCACATGCCCTCTTGGGTCCTGAGGAAATATTGTGCGACACTTCAAAAAATTCCCACTAGAGGCGGATATTCCGCTGAATCCCAGCTAGATAAAAGGACAAACCTGACATCTTTACAAAAATAAAGAGCTCTCTGGAGCACTATAGGCAAAATGGAATTGTCTATATCAAAAAACAGAGCAAAGAGGTAAAAAATCAAAAAATACAAAAAATCACAAGACCAGAAAAAACACCAAAGCTCCTCAGCACATTAAAAAAAAAATGATAGGAACTATGGGGGTTCCCCCTGGATTTATAGGGCACAAGGTAGTTCCTGGTGGTGATTGGCAGGTGGTCCTGCTTCTTAGGAAACCACCCACAGAACACATGAAATATAACCAAGGTATACTACAAAGTTCAGATAATAAACAAAGGAAAAAGAAACATTGGCATAAGTAAATTAACATGAAAATGAACAAAAAAGACATGAAACAACAGGTTAGGAACCCTGGCTGAGACAGAGTAGATGTGAGGGTTTTGGTGCACTTCATGCTGAGAATTGTCTGCAGCTGTTTGTGGATTGAAATGAACATGTCACATCTAAGTCTAAAAGAGGATTCACTGAATAAATGGTGATTTACCTATATAAATACATTGAATTTGAATTTAAAAGGGGTTTGCAAAAATACAAATCCACAAATGATTAAATAAGTAAAAATCTGATAATGAGTAAATAAAAAGTAAGCAAACAAAAGGTTATAGTGAATAAAAATAAATGAAAACTATAGTGCACATATTTTCATTATTGTTCAGTAATTGAAAATTAATTATAATTTTATTTCTCATAGATGGCAAAACTGCAATCATAACAGAACAGAAGTAAATAAAGATATGAATAAATGCAAGAATTAAACTAACATGAGCTGAAATTTCACAAAATGTCCTTAGAATACAGTTTTATGTAAGGAAGACGAGGTTGAATTTCACACTTGGACACAACAATGGACTTTTGTAATTAAAAAAAGAAAAGGCTTGGTCCGCAATAGAAATAAAATCCTGCAGTACTTCTTTATATTCCCTACTCTGTGCCCCAATAAATACAAGTTATCGGCAATATACTAATAACCCAATTGTGCTTCACTCACTTAGAATATGGAACCAAAGTAGAAAGCATTTTAAGATGGAGAAGCTTTTATCTGTGGCACCTCTGCAAGAGAACCACCTCTTTCAACCTTCGCAAACATATGCAGTTTTTAATATCTGGAAAAAATTTGGGATTAACTTGCTTAGAGATCTTTATATAGACAATGTCTTTGCATCCTATGAACACTTACATTCCAAATTTAACATTCCAGCTACACATTTCTTTCACTATCTTCAAATTAGGAACTTTGTTAAACAGAACCTTCCCGATTTTCCTCATCTTGCACCCTCATCCATGCTGGAAAAAATATTGCTCAATTTCAAGGACTCAGACACCATCTCTACAATATATAAAATCATTTTACAGTCCCTCCTTTTCAAAAGATCCAAGAGGACACTGGGAAAAAGATCTCCCAATTAATATATCAGAAAAGGAGTGGAGAGTAGCAATACAGAGAATTCACTCGAGCTCCATATGCACAAAGCATACAATTATTCAACTCAAAATTATATATCGAGCACATCTGTCTCATCTAAAACTTTCCAAAATGTTTCCAGGGCAAGATCCAACCTGTGAACGCTCCAATCAAGTCCCAGCCTCACTGGGTCACATGTTCTGGGCCTGCACCAAATTAACATCATTCTGGACCAAAATTTTTAATTACCTTTCAGACAGCCTTGGTCTCACAATCCCTCCTAACCCATTAACAGCTGTGTTTGGTGTTCTTCCAGATGGGTTTAAAGTGGAGAAGGACAAACAAACTGTGATTGCATTCACTACACTTTTGGCACGCAGACTTATTCTGCTTAACTGGAAGAATCCAAACTCTCCTCTTTTAAGTCAGTGGGAAACCGATGTGCTATATTATTTGAAATTGGAAAAAATGGCATACTCAGTTAGAGGATCTATACAGATTTTTTTCAAAACATGGCAGGATCTAATCAGTAATATTTTAAAATAAGCTCTTAAAGCATAGAGAAAGCAATTATTTCTGTATTTCTTTTTCTTCTCCATTCATCTCTATTGGCTTATCAAACTTTCAATTTAGGTATGTTTACAAGCCTTAAATTTTACTCCGTTGGACTTGCTCTCTCTTCTCAGGGGTGGGGGTCGACTTGTTTTCAATTCTACTTTTTGTAAAAATTGATTGATTTGTATGGAATGATTGCAATAAAATTAATAAAATCTCAAAAAAAAAAAGGAAAATTCAGTTTAAGCATAACGTGATCCAGTAAGCTTAACGTGCACCATGGCTAAATTAATGAAAGCAATTATTACAGAAAAGATTGCATATCTTATATCATGAAAAGGTGTGTATTATTGAGCAGTCAGTATCGGTTTAGGCAAAGAAGATAGTGTTTCACTAATAACATGCTGGAATTCTATGAAGAAGCAACAACACATCTGATCGAAGTGGTGCATATGGTATTTATTTATCTTAATTTTCATGAAATGTTTCGTAAAACACATGAGCTCAAACTAGGGATCAAACTTCTAGGAGTAGAAATTGGTGTTGCAATGTGTAGATGATTTTAAAATTGGCTTAAACAACTGGAAGTAAAGGGCTATTGTCAGAGGACATTTTCAAAATTTGGTGATGTTAAAAGTTGTGTCCCTCAGGGGTTAATGTTTTGGCCACTGCCCTGTTTAGGATATATAAATGATCTGCATAAGCATGTAAGTGACACACTAGTTAAGTTTGCAGATGATACTAAACTAGGTGGACAGTAGATAATGTAGAATCAGGTATGTTATTTCAGTCCAGATTTATGGCAGATGAAATTTAATGATCGTAAACATGTAGGAAATAAAAATATTACAATTGAATACACAATGAATGGTTCTTAACTTAAAAGTGCACCTTATGAGAAGGACCTAGGAGTCTTCGTGGACTGGTCACTATCTATATGTAGACAATATACAGAATCAATTAAGAAGGCTCAGAAGATGTTAGATTATATATATTACAGTGTTTAGAGTAAAATGCCAAGAAAGGTTATACTTAAACTTCATTACATTCTCGTGAGGCTTCACCTGGAATACTGTGCTTAGCTTTGGTTTCCACATTAAAAAAAGACATAGCAGTGCTGTAGAAAGTCCAGTGAAGAATGACTAGACTGATTCCAGGACTGCAAGGTATGAGCTATGAGAAAAGATTGAAGGAGCTTTTTATTTAAGAAAAACAGATTTAGAGGTGAAATAACTGAACTGTTTAGAACTATGAAGAGAATTAGTACGATGTACCCTGGCTGTTTCATGAAAAGCACAGGGACAAAGATGGAAACTTCTGCAAAATTGTTAGAAAGTGTTTCTTCACATAGAGAGTAACTGATGCATGGAATAAACTACAAAAGAAAGGGATAGACAGTACTGCCTTGAGAACTTTAAAGAAAAACTAAATCCAATGTCCTTCCAGATACCTATAGTACAATGAAAAGCACTTGTTTCTAGTTCTACTGGTTCAAGTAGTGTGAATCAAGCCTGAGGTATCAACATACTTTTATAAAAACAATATGAAATAGCATAAGATGACTGCATTCATAAGAAATGTACAGATTTTTTTTTGTTCTTAATTTTAATTATACAATTTCTTGCATTAGGAATTTGTTAGTTTTCAAATACCCCTTGGGGTTAGGGCCAGCCATTGTACTGATCCCCTGGAGCAATTGAAGGTTAAGGACCTTGCTCAAGGGACCAGCAGAGTAAGATATCTTTTGGCAGTGACTGGGATTTGAACTGGCAACCTTTGGGATACCAGTGTAGATCCTTAGCCTCAGAACCACCACTCCACCCTATAAAATTTTCTTCATGAGATACAAGTACTGTACATAATAACCAAGTATAAGGGCATCAGATATTTGAAACATTACAGCATGTGCTTCACTTTAAATATTTAAATTCTAAATATTCTCTATTGTAATAGAAATTTGTCATTTTCTCCCTCTGATTTTCATAATGGTGTAATTTTCTACACAAAATATGTAAATATGTTCAAAAATAGGGGTGAACCTCAAAATGTTTGACATCTTGTATAACTAGACATCAAGGTGAGCTGAACAGTATATCGTATGTGGGTTTTTCATGCCAGTGCGTCAGGAGGAAATGGCCAAAAAAAAAATCTGAAGTGAATTCAAAGTGTTTATAAGTAATTCTTTTGAATACAATATCTATGCAAATTATTGCTGTATTGTAACTTTGACTGTAATTGTTAGACCTTGTGAAAAAATGTTGGTCTCTGTGTAGGTGCTGTAAAACTGGTTTAATAAGTAATATATTAAAATTACTTTACTGTGAATTATATACCTTGTGAGTGACTTCTTTAAAATGGTTGTTTTGTTTTTTCAGGTCAGATTTACTATGTTGCAAGCAAGCCCCAAAAAGCAGAAAAAGGAGGATTCAGATGTCAAGTAAGACAGTAGTCTTAACTGCATTCAATATTTATTTTTTACAGCGGCATGGTGAAAAGAGTGTCTTGACATATTAAGGAGCCATGCTGTATGCAAATTTAATTGCACAGTATTTCATTTATGACCATGAAAGGTCCCATATAAAACAATGAAAGAATAATGCTGTTTATTGTTGCCATTATTATTGTTTTATTGTTTATACCTGATTTAATTCTGGCTGTGTGTGTCCTGCCTATGCTCTTGTAGCTTTCATCAACCTGTCCAAAGAGATGTTGTCTCTTACGTTAATGATATCTCTTAATGCATCTCTTTTTGGCTTTTGTGTTGCACTACATTAAAACTTTAAAATATTATTCTTCCGTATGCCAAATATTTACTGTGTGCTATTCTAAATAAGCGGTGTTTCATCTCTCTAGCTGTTGGAGTAATCTGAGGACATTTTTAATATCTATGTACACACGCATAATTTGATCAAGTGCCTAGCAAGTTACATTTTAAACCACAACCCTTATTCATCACGTGCTCTTATCAACTCACTTAACCTCCCAGATCTCCATTTATAAATTACCTTCAGATGTTGTTTGCTATAAAAAGGTGCTTTAAAAGTTAATGTTTTAGATATGTTGGTAAGATGCCAACCACAGCCCTGGTGCCTTCCACAGAAGTTGACCAAGCAGTGGCCACTGTGAGAAGATCCAAGGACATGTTCAGGACATGATAGAGGAGCTCGTGAGTGCTTCTGGGATAAGCTGGCCTAGCTGTTTCAGCTTGGGAAGATGCCATCGTGTCAGAAGAGCAGATGGACTGAAGTGCAAAGCTGTTTGTGAAACCGTTAATAGCAAATTCAAGACCAAGATTAAATGTTGTGTTTACCTGTATTCAGTTGGAAAAACAGTTGCTGTTATTCTTAGCATAACATTTAATTTTATCCATTGTTACATTACCATTGTGACATTTTTCTCCTTTGTATCAATGAAACCAATTGTTATTTTATATAGGACTTTTGACAGCGAGCAAGTTTTTTACAGTTTTTCTCAAATGCTAAAACACATTTCACAAACGTTTCCACTATGTTCCCCAATGTCTAAACACAACACCCTTTTCTAAAGCTACATAAACACAACCACACCTTCTCACTTCAAAACTCAAACTTTCACACCAAAAGAGCAGCTCGAAGCTTTCAAAAATGTAAACACTATACACATCATTACACACTACAGCAAAACAATTGAAAACACAATGCTCAATTTGTGAGAAGGTTCTTTGTTTCATAACTGCCAATGCATATTTTTAGAAACTTTACAATAACGGATCTTCTTAGATCTCTGCAGAGGATTAGGCATTTAGATTTGTGAGTTTCATATGAAGAGTATAAATCTATAGAAAATTCTGCATGTACACTACTGTAACACAACTCAATGCAAAAACAGAATCTATTGCACACAACAGTACTCTTGAAAACATGATCAGGGTGTGAAGTTTTTTTATTTACTTTATTCACACCACACACACACCACAATCACTGTGCGGCATCATGTCGCTGAGCTGCATCGGGCCACATCACCTCATCCACATCGCAGGCTATATATTGTCTCTTGCCAGGCACCGCGGGAAAAATGCCCTGGAATGGCGAATCCATCCTTGGAAGGCCTCCACTGGGATGTCAGCACAGGCCAGCTCCATTGCCCTTAGGAGGTTCTCTCTAGTGTATGGTTGTCTGTCATAAACCTTCCATCTCCACGATGAGAAGAACTCCTCTATAGGGTTCAGGAAAGGGGAGTAGGGTGGCAGACAGACGTTTAAAAAGTGGTTACTGTTGGTGGTGAACCACTCTCTGATTTGGTTTGTTCTGTGGAAGTGGACATTGTCCCAAATGATCACATACATGTGATGTGCGGGTCCAGGATGGTTTTGTTGGCGGTCCAGGAGGATGTCTTTTAGCTCCTCTGGGAAGGTGAGGAGACGTTGGGTGTTGTAAGACCCAGGACAGCATGCCGGTGGACAAGCCCCTCCGAACCCATGGCCGCACAAAGAGTAATATTACCCCCCCGTTGGCCAGGAACCTCAGTGATGGCTCTTTGGCCAATGATGTTACGGCCTCTTTGCCTTCGTTTCTGCAGGTTGAAGCCAGCCTCATCCAGGAAGAGGGACTCATGAGGTCTGGCCATCGCGTCCAACTGTAATATCCTCTGTGAAAATGTGAAAGTGCACAGGTGTTCAGAACAACAGTCAATCAGGTAGCACAGTATTGTCCAGAAGTAATGTAGGCCACTGAGCAACACAGTATGTCTACTAACTGTACTGTGAACATGGATGTATACTTACTTGCACATACTCGTAACGTAGGTCTTTGTGCCGTGCAGAGTTGCGCTCAAAGAGAACCCTATAGACCTGTTTCATCCGCATCTTTTGGCGCCGGAGAACTCGGTCTATTGTGGCTAAGCTGACATCATTAATGCTCTCAAAGTTGACATTATCGGCAATGACTTTGTCTTTGATCTCCCGGAGTCTGATGAGGTTGTTCTCACGAACCATATCCACAATGAGGGTTTCTTGTGCCGCTGTAAATATGGCAACCCTCCCACCTCTATGTGGCATTCTTTGAACTCTAAAGAAAGAAACATGTGTTGTCAATTGACATGTTTTACAATAACAACTGATTTGAAACCAATAGACTACTTTCACAGGCTTGTAAAATTGTATTGTGACATAGAAAGCAATAGAGTACAATACCTGTTGTGTTGTCTGAATGCCCTGATAATGGTGGCCACGGTGAACCTACTCAGGTTTGGACGGACTCTTAGTCCTGCTTCAGCCATTGTCATGCCATGGACAATGACATGTTCAATGACTGTTGCTCGCATCTCATACGTAATTATGGTGCAAGGTTGTCTTGCTCTCCCTCCTGGACCTTCTCCTCTCCCTTGTTGGCCTCCTCCTCTTCCTCGTTGGCCTGCTCCTCTTCCTCCTCTGATTTGAACTCCTCTTCCTCGTTGGCTTGCTCCTCTTCCTCCTCTGATTTGAACTCCTCTTCCTCGTTGGCCTGCTCCTCTTCTTCCATGGCCAGCTCTTCTCCCTCCTCTGACTCGAATTCCTCTTCCCCTGACTCTGCCTTCATCCATTGTGTTTGTTTGGAATCTTCAGCAAACTGTGCACTCTGAACTTGCTTTTTATACATGTGGTCACAGCATTAGCAACAAGTGTCTTCAATTTTGAGTCGTTGTGTGTAATGAATGACGCCAGGTGTGTTCATTGTGTTCAAATATTGTTGACTGTGGCAAGCATTTTGCATCACATGAGCTTTCATTTGAGAATATGAGCAGAGTTCTTTTGCAACTTGTGTTTTAGCAAGGAAAAATGTGTTTAGATTTATGAGAACAGAGGATTGTGTTTTGTGAATTGTGTCTTCATGTGAAATGTGTTTATGATATTGGAAAATGATGGCTAGATTTAGTAAATGTGTTTAGACAACTGGTCATTTGGTTTAGAGAATTGGCTTTTGTGTTTTAGCATTTGAGAAAAACTGTAAAGTCATGTAGAGTGTCCCATAGCATAACAAGGACACTCGAACTAGAAATGAAATATTTTCTCAAAATAATGAAAAAGTAAATTCAAGATAAATTACAGAGATGTATTTACTTTTTTTTAAAATGTTTGTATATGTATTTTAATTAAATGAAAAATAAGAAGAATAAACTGACTCATCATAGGGAGTATATTAACAATTTAGAGAGGCTGCACAAGACAGACAGCATTAGTAATGTAGATAATTTTAAAAGAATTAGATAAAGGATTAATTGATTTAACAAGCAATAAAGAAGAGTTTGGAAATCTGAACCTTATGAACAATGGAGTTTAAAAGAGAAACCAGCACCTAGTAGCTGTAGTGCTTACTGTGGGTTGTGAAGCAATACTTTGGTGTGGTGATTAGATATCTCTAAATGTTGTAATGGTTGAATAGCAAAGAGGTTTTCCTGGGGTTTAAGATGTTGAATAGCCATTGCACTAAGGCGAATGATGAGGCAATGCGAATCCAGAAATGATTGGGATGCCAACCGGGTTAAACCCCATTTAATTCTAACAAAAACAAAAACTTCAAACAAAACACATTCTCTATGGTCCAACAGTGACAGGCTAGTTGCTTTTAAATCAATCTCATGAGAGGTCAGGTCCAAATGAGACACCGCCTTCCTTGAGTGTCTCACTTTTATACCAGACAGACTGGAAGGGGCAGAGCTGCGCTGGCTCTATTGCCCTTAAGAGGGGTGGTTTCTTTAGTCCGTGGTGTAAAAAGGAGACAAAATTGTTAGCGACAGCAGCCCCTCTCACCTTAGCCCAGAAGGCGCTCCTCTAGCTCTCATTCAAGACATGAGATTCATGTAAACGCCATTAACTAATTCTTCATGTATTGACTATTTTTTTTAAGTTGCTTTTTCAGAGTGGCTATTAGGATTTTTTTAGAAGGTAAAGACCAGTTAGGTTTGACTGATCTTAAATAATAATAACTTGATAGAAGTGAAACATGATAATTCAGACAAGGGTTACAACAGGAACATGGACACAAATGCAGATAACGGTTGGGAAGATATAAAAAGAAAAGGAGAGAAATACTAGTTGTAGCAACACAATGGGAGACTCGATGAACAGTCAAGATGAGGACAACAGTGAGAACATCAGGCAATCCTATACAATTTATCTTCCTCTACTGGCCATGGAAATTCATAAAAACCAGCATGTGCTTTGATCATTGTTTTTTAGTAACATGAGACTCCATTTATTGAAGAATGGTGGTGGCTGAGAAACGGGGGTCATGAAAGAAGCAGATAGGCGAAGATGATTGTACATCAAGCGGGAGCCTGTGTGGGGATGTGATTATAGCATTAGGTTGAGTCAAGACTGTGATGGCAGCATTTTAAATCAATTGTATACTGATACTTTAATCACACTTAACTATATGCACAAGTTTTACTTACAACCTTCATGTAACAAATAAGAATTAAAAATACTGACCACTGTTTCAGAATATAGAAATTACAGTTTTACTGAAGTTAAAAGTTGAATGTGAGTAAATAAATCCAGAGTAATTCTGTTGAAACTCATTTAGCTGATAGTCTATAGCTAGCACAAGAAAAGGAAAATGTGAAGAATAATCCAATTGCCAAAAATAATTTTCTGCATGTCCATAACTAAAAAGTGACTTTATAGGTCCTTTATAGATCCAGCATCTTCTGAAAAAGAGCTAACATATCCATTCCAATTCTAGCACTTAATCCCCAAGTTTAGCTATACCTTGTATGGAGTAGGTTGTGTGCTGTCTGCTATACCTTTATCTACATTTCCTCAGCCCTTCACACTTACTACTGTACAACTGCTGACACACCAACAAAAGTGGAACAGTACTGGGAGATAGTTGACAAGTTGTTATAATTTCACTTGACATATATATATTCATTGATTTTCAACTGAAAATGCATCTCTACTTCCAAAATTGAATTTATCTATATTGTGAGCTCATTCAGAGCTCATTGTATTTGTTTTTTGTTAAGCCAAACCATACATACCTCATTGTTTTTTTAAATACCTGATGTTTCCAGAGAACTCCAAAAGCAGCATGAGAATAGGAATTGTCAGTTGTCTCTCGGTGGGGATACTTACTCAAAGCAGAATGCTTTGAAAGCAAAACCATAGCTATTCATGAAAAGCTGCACAAGAGACTTTTAGTGTTAATGTATTGTAAGTTATTTTAAATTGAAAACAGAGAAAAAGGCACACATCTGTATTATTTGAACCAACAAATTCCAGTTAGTGGGCTTCAGAGCTGGAGTGGTCCTAACAGCATTGGACACAAGGCAAGAACCAAACATGAACCAAACACGGAGAGGGTGTCAGTCAGAGCACATTCATGCACACTCTCATACTCACTAGGATACTAAAGATGTGAGGGTGCAGGACAAAATTTAACACACCTAATTTTGCTATACTTCAGCGTCTTCTTGTTTAGTTGCATTTCTGCCCTATGACACTTAGGTACTGTTTCTGTCTTGGGCTGCATTTTCTGCTGTTTGGAGTGTGGTAGAAATTTAATATCTTATTAAAGAAAGAAACATCACCTAACAGGACAAATCAGTTATCAGGCAGGAGAAAAGCTGTTCATTGTATCTTTTAATTACTCCTCAGCAAAATTCCTTGTAGGGAGCATTCTTTAAAAGCAGTCTGTTACATCATGGTCAGAATGGTCACAAACACAAAGAATAGAGGTTCATTTTATAAACTATTGAATTTGCATACATTGTGAATCAGTGCATACATTTACTCTGGTTGGTTTGTTGGTTTACACACAACGACTTGTATAAAATAAGTCTATTATATTATATTCTGGTTCTTCTTTATACCCTGGAGTTGAGCCACCACCCTTTAAATTTCTGTGCATATAACAACTTTCCATTCAGGTTCATAGGACATCTGCTGATTTCTTAGTCATTTCTTAGTCATCCTTCAGTACAGTTTGTATATTACATCAAATTTTCGTCTGGTACATTCTTTATTTTCTTGACCATCTCAGTATTTTCCTTATATTCCAGTGTACATTTTGTTGTTCACTTGACAATTATCTGGTTTCCTGGTGTGCCAGAACAGGTTTCTGACATTTATTAACCCTTTATGCTATTTCTTTAAGATGAATGCTATGTCACCCTAAAATTATTCTTCCACAGGAGTCAACATGTTCTCTCATATATTTGCATGGGTTTCAATAGGGAAGTCCAGTTTGCTTGTACCGTAAAAAGGAAAACTATCAGGTGGCTTGACATCTCTGTAAGTTTCCTTGGAAGTATGCTGTCTAATTTAGAGATACCATATTAGTCTGTTGTACAGTCCAGAACTGTTACTGACTTGCATAAAATACTGCAATGATTTGCTCAATTATCTTTTCTGCAACACAGATTTTTTAAATATTCCAAGCTTACCTTTAGTGTATCCACTTGTATATTATAATTAACAGTTGTAAATTGTGTTGACAACTGTGGCATAAGCAACAGGATTCAAATGAGATACTGTACCTTAGTTGTGGTGATGGTGGCTCAATGAATGTGCATAATGGCTGTTCCATGACAATCACTTTAGAGAAAAGAACAGGAATTTAATTTAATAGATACGCATGAAAACAGCAAAAATGTTCCCCAGCAGTTTAACATTTTTTAGCTATATATTTTGTGCTTTGTGAAGACATATCCACTGTTTTTGAAAACCTCCATTTCAGAGCTAGAGGTGTCCAAATCAAATATGTCCCGCATACTCATCACCTGCAAAAGTTAATGCTGACATTTGGATGAGTGCCAATTTTAGACTTATTCTTGGGATTGCACAAAATCTGTTGCTATATTATAAATTGTCCAGTACAGCTGTAGTGGTTGCTACATACATATTGTCTGAAATATGTTCTGTTTTCTTCTGTTCTTTTTCTTTATGGGTGTATTTTAATATGCTTTTAGTTTAAGTGAAAAAATTATAATATCAATTTAAAAGAGAGGAGGAGCCATGTTTTTCATGTGGGAATCTGAGTTGTGCACAACTGTGCGTTTGGGGCTTTTGTAATTTCCTAATGCTAGTTTAATAAGGAGGAGGCAGATGAATAAGATTTTTTAGTACTTGTTGTTCAATGGAGATTCACCATGTTTTAGAACTTGCTTCACTAAAAGACTAGCTTGGAGTGAAATTATCCAAGAGTTCTCCAAAGACAGATTGTCCTAAGTGTTTCCATTTGATTATTATCCAAGAGCTTTTGATAGCTAGATATAAGAAGTCATGTATAATGGAAAAAAGGAAGAAGATGGAAGGGTAAGAGTAGTATGAAGGTGGTTGTGTGATTGCTGCCTTTGCCAAACCACGTTTTCTGGCATCATTGCCAAAAGAAAGTCAATAATGCAACGTTTATCCAGGTGAAGTGTATCAATTTAAGGAAGGAGGATATTATCAAACCAGTGAAGCATTTAATGTGCTTTAAACACGAGAAAGTGCAACACAAATAAAATTCTTATTATTGTTATATTTAATAAGAAGAGTATTTTGGAAGCTACAATGTTCTTCTTGTACTGGTGTGACAAACTGATTTGGACTTGATCTTTAATTGGTAATTCTAATATTGGAGGATCTTGGGAACATTTCTTGTTTGTTGTGGGATTATTTTTGGAAAGTTTTGTTGTGGGGGTGGCAGTAAGTACTTTCAGTTAGCTTTCTTTATATATGTTTTTGTTTGTGTTCTTATATAAATGGGAGTGGCTTTGAAGGGTATTCATTTTGTACCCAGCAATGTTCAATGTAATTATTTTACTTGTTATTTCACTGAATATTTGCTTTGTTATGTTGAATTTTGAGTTTCACTGAATTGAAGAAGAGGTAAAGCAGGACAAAGATTTTACTTACCTCTTTGAACAACTTTTTAAATATATTTACTTCCTAAAATGAGGTGTCTCATAGGTTACAAGACTCATAGGTTACACAGTAATAAAATTGGGGTGTGTTACACAGTTAATCCTATTATTTATGTGGTTTTGTGTTTCCTGGAAAGGTTCAAGTATTAAGTATGACTTAAAAAATACAAAAAGTTGCACAATTATGGTGTCTTCATTTTAAATGTTTTAGTGAAATTAAAGGCAAAACTGTTCACTCAAAAAATAAAGCGGAAACATTAACAATACACACAAAGAAGAAAAACTTCCTTTCTATGATGTTTCTGTTTAAAGCTTATGTATCAAAGTTGCATTTCTTTAAGTTTCTATATGTTATCACAAATGCTGAGACATAAGGTCATGCCTTTCGATTTACAGGCAAACAATATAATCCATCTACTATTTCATGTTTCTGTGTAACTATCTAACATAAGATCATTCTATTTTCACACTAAAAATTATATATAAGAGTACTGAGAATATGCTATTGGCAAGTTAGCTTAGGGAGATAAAAAAGATCTTTCCATTTTCTATATAGATACTTGAAACTTGCATTCTACAGTATTCAATTTAGACAAATACTTGTGTGAATTTACCATTAACATTAACTTTCTAAGATTGGCTTTTACACTACCATTTGTGTATACTGCCTGCTATGTTTGGTTTTGCCACATTTTCTTTTTTCATTTTTAGTGTTTTTATAAAATAATGTCTTTCCAGTAAATAAAATGATCTTTTCAGTAGTAAAATCACCATTGACAAGAGGCTTTTCTGTCATAATTTTGTTATAATGTTTTTATATGTAATGAAGAAATTATTACCAAGAAGAGTTTACCTTACTTTAAATGTGTATTATTAACAGTGAGGGTTTCCTTTCCAGTGTGATGTAATTATGTGATTCCCGAGTTCTTTTTACATGAAAGTAATGTTCGATAGGTATAAGAAATCTAGACACGTTAATGATCCATAACTGACACTGGATAGATCCATAACTGTGGTTATGCTGTAACTAAATATTTAACATAAAAATTTGAAGGAGACTCAAGCACAGTAATAGTTTGATCACTTTAGCTACTGTAGTTTGAATCAAAATGAACTGCCCAAACATATTACATTACTGTAATGCTTAGTTAGATATTTTATTTTATCCTACTTTGTAAGATATTGGCATAGATTTTACATGCTTCAAACATTAAATCTTTGAATTTTCATGACGCATATAAGATTTATTTAAATGAATAAGCAAATTATTAATTAAAAAAAACTTTTTACAGCAGCTGCACGGTTCATTTGTCAAATCCTTACTTGGATGGACTGAAAGAAGACATACTGTATCATTTTGACCTTGGAACCCGCAGCCATGATTTGCCTGCAATGTTCGGTGATGTAAAGGTAAGTTAAGTAGTTTATCAGAAACAGTTCATTATCACATACTATAGGGATTTTAACTAAAGTGTCCTATATAACTCATTTTTAGTTTGTATGTGTTGGTGGAAGTCCATGGAGAATGAAAGAATTTACCCAGTACATTGCTGGTGAGCTGGGAATTGGAGACCCGAATGCAGACTATCCAAACATTTGTGCAGGAACTGATCGGTACTGCATGTACAAAGTGGGCTCTGTCCTGTCAGTGAGTGTAAGCATCAATGATCTTATTTATTATTGGTGACTGTGGTTGTGTTTTATTCATATATTTTTATAAACCGTAAAAATGGTTTTGATCAAATGCATGATTAAGTACCATAGTTTGACAACAACACCAAAAAAAAGGTGATGGTCGATATATATATATATATATATATATATATATATATATATATATATATATATATATACTTTATACAGTGCTTTAAATTATTTTAACCATTATACTCTTTTTTTCCACCTTATCTGATTTTTTTTTTTTAATTTCTGTCCTATCTATTTTAGATAAATGCATACTAATTTATTCTTATCTAATGTTTTTGGTATGCTATATTAAGTATTCTTTTTATCTATTTCTAATTTGTTTTTCTTGCTTTTTTTGTTTTTGTCATCTTGTTAAGCACTTTGAGCTACATCTTTTGTATGAAAATGTGCAATATAAGTAAATGTTGTTGTTGTTGTCTTTCAGCATGGCATGGGCATTCCCTCAATTGCAATAATGTTACATGAACTCATCAAGTTGCTGTATCATGCAAAATGTTCTGATGTTACAATCATTCGGATTGGCACATCAGGGGGCATAGGTAATTTTATTTTACATTTGTTATAATTAACATACACGGCAGTGGTTGTATTCTTTATTATTGTGTGCAAGTAGGGGTCTATTTTGGGATTAAGCTGAAATAACCATTTTACTTGTACTGTGAGAGTTCTCCTGTGTATGTTTGTGTATTTTTTATTTTGCATATACAGATTTGAAGACATTTAATTAAATGTTTTATTAATTGCCTGTGTTAAGTAGTCATATTATTTTAGTAATTTAGTAAGCATTGATTAACTCTGTTAATAATGCAGAGATGATAGCATTACTGTCCATTAAAGGTCACATCAAGGTCAAGCTAAAGTGTATTATGGCTGGGAAAAAAAAATCTGTTGCTCATATGAAGTACAATTACCTAATAAATATAACTGACAAATGAAAGAGAAAATATACAAATTAAATATAAAAAATACTGTACTTATTGCACTATGCATGGAATCTCTATAGATTTCTTGGTAATTTATACTGTACCTTTAAAGATCCCAACAGCTAATAGTATAAATTATCTCTTATATTGCATTACTTTTTTTCAGAATCCTATTCTTGCCAAGCTGTAAAATGATATGTAAAGTGCTGGATCATTAGGGCTTTTTATCAACATTATGACCAAAGTCTCCATACAACTGCACAGTTGAATCATTGTTTCTCATTCTTTATTCATATTTTGTATTTTAGGTTGAGCACTTACAGTTTTGTGTAAATGTCTTAGGCCACCCAATAAAATTTTATATAAAGCTATACAGTATATGTTGGCATTAAAGTCAGCAAGGTGGCACAGTGGTGGTACTGCTGCCGCAAAATAAAAAGACTGGGGTTCGCATCCCAGGTCCTCCCTACATAGAGTTTGCACGTTCTCCTTGTGTGTATGTGTGTTTCCTGTGGCTGCTCCAGTTCAATTGGCGACACTATATTGGGCTGAGTGTATGAGTGTGTTTGTTCCTGCCTTGTTCTGTAGATGGGACAGGCTCCAGCACCCTGCATCCCTTGCCTGGATTAGGCGGGTTAGAAAATTACATGACATGTTAACAATAAGTTGTTTATTTGCTTTTGAAAACACTATGTAACATTGGAATAAACATAAACATTGATACAATTAAAAAATATTCTATAAAAAAAAAACAATAAAAAATTTACTTCTGTCTTCTGAGTTGGGTAGATTAACATAAGAATCAAGACAAAAGATAGAACATCCTGCCAAACAAATACAATACAGCATGCAACTTTGAAATTATTTAATTTAAGTTTTCCATTTATCTGAGTAACGTACCTCACCCCCACACCTCTCTTCTTATAATGGTCTCTTTAGTTTGTATTAAGTTACCTCACAAAAAACATCAATGATTGTCAATTCACAATGGTTTCCTCAAGAGTATAACAATTCTAAGAAAAGAGATGATATTACTCATCATATCGTGTAAGCCTACTCATCATTTTCTGCTTCCGATGTCACCATTATTTTCAGTGCATATTTATTTGTCAAGCAACCACACCCTATGCCACATTTCATATTGCAGAGTCACTGTCTAATGCACATTCAAAGGAAAAACTCTTTAAAACATTTTATTACTCTTTGGCAAGCAGAAAGGAAAAAGGAAAGCTCACACCCATCCTTAAACCCGGAAAGCGTATTGCAGGAATCAAATTGAATTTGTGGATAGCTTGTTTCAAATCTACATCTAGTCTTTTTAAATGTAATTAAAATTTTGGCCTGTGATCATAATTTAGATACTAAATTAAGCTACTGCAGAATCACATTGGAAGTATTGTTTTATACAATTTACAGTTTTAAAGTAAAAGTTATACATTATATTTAATGGATAGATAGATAGGCGGCATAGTGGCGCAGTGGTAGCGCTGCTGCCTTGCAGTTAGGAGACCTGGGTTTGCTTCCCGGGTCCTCCCTGCGTGGAGTTTGCATGTTCTCCCCATGTCTGCGTGGGTTTCCTCCCACAGTCCAGAGACATGCCGATTAGGTGGATTGGCAATTCTAAATTGGTGCTTGTTGTGTTTGTGTGTGTCCTGCGGTGGGTTGGCACCCTTCCCAGGATTGGTTCCTGCCTTGCGCCCTGTGTTGGCTGCGTTTGGCTCCAGCAGACCCCCGTGACCCTGTGATCGGATTCAGCAGGTTGGAAAATGGTTGGTTGGTTGGATAGATAGATGTATAAACTTTTTAAAGTATTTTATTTGGTTTTATTTTTGTGAATACGTTTTTTAAATGTCATATTTTTCGAAGTATTACCACATCAGACTTCTAACAAATGATTTGAAAGCTTCAGAATGTACGTAATTCTTTGTGGCATTAATTCAGCAAGGTGCTGGAAACATTACTTAGGGATTCTGGCCCATATTGACATGAAAACATAATGCAGCTGTTGCTGCAGATTTGTCAGCTGCACATCCATGCCACAAATCTCCCATTCCACCACATCCCAAAGGTGCTCTTTTGGATTGAGATCTGATGACTGTGGAGGTCATTTTTTGTACAGTGAACTGTTTGTGACATGGCGTGTTATCCTGCTGGAAGTAGCCATCAGAAAATGGGTACAAATGTGGTCATAAAGGGATGGACCTGCTCAGGTAGGCTGTGGCATTTAAACAATGCTGAGTTGCTACTAAGGGGCGCAAAGTGTGCCACAAAAATATTCCCCACACCATTACACCACCAGCAGCAGCCTGAACCGTTCATACAAGGCAGGATGGATCCATGATTTTATGTTGTTGACGTCAAATTGTGAAGCCTACCATCTAAATGTCGCAGCCAAAATCGAGACTCATCAGACCAGGCAATGTTTTTCCAGTGTCCTGTTGCCTAATTTTGATAATTTTGTGTGAATTATAGCCTCAGTTACCTGTTGTTAGTTGACAGGATTGGCACCTGGTGTGTTTTCCTGCTTCAAGGACCAACATGTTGTGCATTCAGAGATGCTCTCCTTGCCTACCTCAGTTGTAATGAGTGGTTGTTTGAGTAATTGCTGCCTTTCTATCAACTCAAACCAGTCTCTGTAAATCCTATAGATGGTTGTGTATGAAAATATCAGTAGATCAGCAATTTCTAAAAAGAGCAGCCTGTCTGGCACCAACAACCATGCCATGTTCACAGTCACTTAAATCAACTGTCTTCCCCATTCTGATGCTTGGTTTGTACTTAAGCAGGTTGTCTTGACAATGTCTGCATGTCTAAATGCATTGAGTTGCTGCCATGTAATTGGCTATTTAGATATTTGCATTTTGGAGTGTACCTTGCTTACTTGTTTGTTTATTGAGTTTTTAAGTTTGTCCTGTTTCACTACTATGCATACTATACTATAGTATTTATCTATCTATCTATCTATCTATCTATCTATCTATCTATCTATCTATCTATCTATCTATCTATCTATCTATATATATATATATATATATATATATATATATATATATATATATACATGAATTTATGTATGAATGTATATATTGTATATATTGTCAGAAAAATTAAAAAGAGCCACAGAAAGGTTTGGGGCAACCACCTGTATATTATTCCCTGGCTTCAAAATGGATAAAGATTTGTACTGATATGTACCGATTGGAGTCCAGAACAGAACTGAGGGGACAGAGGAAAGGTGGCGGCTTTAAAGGTAAGTATAAGAAGTGACCTCAAAGGGGCCAGAACCAGAAGGGTCTTCATCCATAGGTTTAGACCCAGAAATGACATCAAAGGGGTCGGAACCGGAATTGACGTTATCAGGGCCAGGCGGAATTTCCTGTGAACGGTGTGCAGAAAAGCAAGAAAAAGAATTAGTGCACTCCGCCACCTCCCGGTCTGACTCAGTATTACTCTCATTCAAGCCCTTTACATGCCTCCCATGTGCATGTGTGTGACAATATATATATATTATATACTGTATATGAATCATTTCCATGGTGAAGAGAAACCCCTTCACAACAGCCAACCAAGTGAACAACACTCTCCAGGGGGTAGGCGTATTGATATCCAAGTCTACCATAAAGAGAAGACTGCATGAAAGTAAATACAGAGGGTGCACTGCAAGGTGCAAGCCACTCATAAGCCTCAAGAATAGAAAGGCTAGATTGGACTTTGCTAAAGAACATCTAAAAAAGCCAACACAGTTCTGGAAAAACATTCTTTGGACAGATGAAACCAAGATCAACCTCTACCAGAATGATGGCAAGAAAAAAGTATAGAGAAGGCGTGGAACAGCTCATTATCCAAAGCATACCACATCATCTGTAAAACATGGTGGAGGCAGTGTGATGGCTTGGGCGTGCATGGCTGCCAGTGGGACTGGGACACTAGTGTTTATTGATGATGTGACACAGGACAGAAGCAGCCGAATGAATTCTGAGATGTTCAGAGACATACTGTCTGCTCAAATCTAGCTAAATGCAGTCAAATTTATTGGGCAGCATTTTATGATACAGATGGACACTGACCCAAAACATACAGCCAAAGCAACCCAGGAGTTTATTAAAGCAATGAAGTGGGAAATTCTTGAATGGCCAAGTCAGTCACCTGATCTTAACCCAATTGAGCATGCATTTCACTTGTTGAAGACTAAACTTCGGACAGAAAGGCCCACAAACAAACAGCAACTGAAAGCCGCTGCAGTAAAGGCCTGGCAGAGCATTAAAAAGGAAAGGAAAGGAAACCCAGCATCTGGTGATGTCCATGAGTTCAAGACTTCAGGCTGTCATTGCCAGCAAAGGATTTTCAAACAAGTATTAGAAATGAACATTTTATTTTCAGTGATTTAATTTGTCCAATTACTTTTTTGCCCCTGAAATAAAGGGATTGTGTTAAAAAATGCTTCAGTTGCCTCACATTTTTATGCAATCTTTTTGTTCAACCCACTGAATTAAAGCTGAAGGTCTGCACTTCAACTGCATCTAAGTTGTTTCATTTAAAATTCATTGTGGTAATGTACAGAAGCAAAATTAGAAAAAAGTTGTCTCTGTCCAAATATTTATGGACCTAACTGTATATAAGTGTTGACCCATTGACTACTATGTAGGCAAGCATCATACATGCCACTACAAGAAGCGAGTGCAATGATCTGAAGAGGGAAGTGACATGTCCCCCCCTCAGCTGGTTGAATGCATTGAGTTGCTGCCATGTGATTGGCTGATTAGATATTAGTGTTAAGAAGCAGTTGTACCTAATAAAGTGGGTGGCACGTGTATATAAATACCTTAGAAAAGTCATTTTTCTATATTTTAATAGCAAAAGGAATTCTTTAATGTAAACATTACTCCATGAAACAATGCAGCCATTTTTGTATAAATCAACAGAGAGAAGTGGACCAGTGATGTTACTGGTCTAGTATTGAGCTACTGGAAAAACTAAAATCCCAAGAATCAATGCAGTGGTTAGCGGGGCTGTTTATGCACTGCAAAGCTTATGGCACTAGGTTGGTTTTTGGGATTTCCATCTTTAGCTTCTGCACAGTATATATCCAGTGACATCATAGGTCCTTTCTTTTCTGGTGATTTATACAAAGACGGCCGGATCATTTCTTGCTGTGTTTTTTCCATGGCATCCAAATGAGAAAGTATTTTTTACTGTTAAAGATAAAGAAACTTGACTGTTCCACTTTAAATCAGTGTACAGGACAGGATAAGTGTTTACGAGTCACAAGCAGACTACATGCAACAAACAGTACTGCTATTAATCAAAATATTTTATTTTTTTATTTCTACAGTATCAACCGTATCAAAAATATTTGGATTTCATCCTCACTTCTCCTTATACTTAGGGTATACTAATATATGTAGTTGAGTAAAAGATGTATTAATTTATTGTAAACAGTTCACATTTGCACAAACAAGTCATTTATTTCTTTAGTTTTTTTGGATTCTCCTTGGGGTCGGAAATCCAAACTGTAAAGAATGATGATACATTTTTAGCATCTGTGAAAACATCCATACATCTGTTTAGAGTAACAACATTCTAATCTTCAGAAAAAACTTATTTTTATAGTATTTTTATAATATTTCTTAAGCCTCTATTAAAAGCTAAATTTCCCCTTGGGATAAATAAAGTACTAACTAGCTATCTGGTAAGTATTTGGTGACTTTTATCATCTTATAATTCTTACACTCTGACACAAATGTAATTTAAAAACAGTGAAACTTCAAATATCACTTCTTGAAATCTTATTGTTTTGATATTGTGACTTGTTCCCCAGGGCTTCAGCCAGGCACAGTTGTTGTTACAAAGCAATCAGTTGATCCCAAATTCAAAGCACAGTTTGAGCAAATCATTCTGGGTGAATCAGTGTTTCGCCGCACTGACTTGGATGAAGAGATTGCAGAAGAACTCCTGCAGTGCAGCAAGGAACTAAATGAATTTGAAACTGTTATAGGCAACACGATGTGCACTCTAGATTTTTATGAAGGTAATACATTCTTATACTGTTGAACCTTTTTACTGTATTAAATAGATAATTCAAATCCTGTACCTTTTAGGAGCTAAAAATTTAATTTATCTGTGTCAAAGCCAGAAATCGAACACATTAACAAAATGAAAATTTTCAGCATCAGTCCCTTTACTGGTTTTCATGACAAAGAAGATTGGGCTTGAATAAAATACTTCAGTTTAAGGCCATCATTACTATTTAATGCAAAATTAAAAATGAAATTTAGTAGTACGGGTGGCACGGTAGGCAGTGGTAGCGCTGCTGCCTTGCAGTTAGGAGACCCGGGCCCTCCCTGCGTCGAGTTTGCATGTTCTCCCCGTGTCTGCGTGGGTTTCCTCCCACAGTCCAAAGATATGCAGTTTTAGGTGCAATGGCGATTCTAAATTGTTCCTAGTGTGTGCTTGGTGTGTGGGTGTGTGTGTGCACCCTGACTGGGGTTTGTTTCCTGCCTTGCACCCTGTGTTGGCTGGGATTGGCTCCAGCAGATCCTCGTGATCCAGTAGTTAGTATATAGTGGGTTGGATAATGGATGGATTTAGCAGTAAAATACAGTTTTCACATTTTCTGTATTACAAAAGGGAATCTTATTAATACATTTGTTTTACAATTATTATATACTGTATAGCTATAAGATTTAACATCATGCTAAAATGTTTATTTTTTCATAGAGGATGACTTTTCAAAATATTATTACAAATTTTCCAATAGAGATACACTTGTGAAACTTAAATGTAATAATTTATACACAGGTATACATCATTGGTTTAGAGTTTAAAGTTATGCTAAAAATGTTATTTGTTAATCAGTCTGAGTTATACCCCCTTGCAGGACAAGCCCGTCTGGATGGTGCATTCTGCTCCTACACTCCTGATCAAAAGTTCAATTACCTAAAAAAAGCTTATGATGCTGGTGTCAGAAATATTGAAATGGAGTCATCTGTTTTTGCCTCAATGTGCAAAATGGGAGGAATAAAAGGTACTCTTGTTTTTTACAATACTATTTATATTTAAACAAAACAGTTTTGTTCAAGTGAAATCCACCAATCTATGCATTTTCTCACTGGCTTATCTTGTTATGAGAAGCAGAGATGTGGCTCAGAAGCTTAGAACACAAGGTAGTATCCAAACTTAGATGGGGGTGACATTTTCAGGTAAACACCAGAACAAATTTATTTTCATGTCAAAATTCAGTGTAGAGCCTGGGGCTTCCTCACAGCTGCAGGGACTTTGGATGTTAGCTACTTGTGTGGAGTTTGTACATTGCCACCGTCAGTGAGGTTTCCTTTCACATCCCAAACACATGTTGGTCTGGTGTGGGTCAGGGTCTTGTTGGACTGACACTATTTTCAGTGTTGGTTCTTTGCTTGTTTTCAGTCTTGAATTACTTCCTTGTGTGTTTGTAATGGAAGCAAGCACATTTAGGAAATGTATGAACAAAACTAAGCCTTTTTCATTTCAAGTGGACACCAACGGAAGCAGTGGTCAACAAATTTCTTCTGATTTCTTACAGTGTGACTCAACCTTTTACCATGAAAGCCCTGGTGTTTGGAAGCAGAATTTCTATATCATTCCTTGTCTGTCTGAAATGTTCATGCCAGCTGACTCAATCAGAGCTGCTAAAACTGATTTATCAGTTAGTTACCAAATCTCAGATTATTTTCACCATAGCAGCAAACACCTTCAACACTGTAAAAAAACAGTTCTTTCCAGTCCATTTTAGCATGACCACATGGCACACACATATTTGAAATGTGAGAGGAAACCCAAAACCTGGAAAAACCCATAAAGACACAAGAAGAATGTATAAAATCCACAAACGCAGGCTTCTGGTTTAAAAAGACAGACAGGAGCCTGAACCAGAGGTAGAAGTATACTGAATATCACAATAGGAAGACTTTGAATGTTTTTTATTTATGAAAGATGGACTGGTTGTTTTTTATATACTTTTCTATAAACTGCTGAGTGTTTTTTATAATGTTTTGCAGCTGCTGTGGTGTGTGTGACATTGTTAAACCGACTGGAGGGAGACCAGATTACTAGCCCACATGATGTTCTTACAGAATACCAGCTACGTCCACAGAAACTGGTGGGGTATTTTATCAAAAAACAACTAAAGAAGTTCAGCCTGTGAAGTGACACAGAATTGCTTAGGAAACTTTTTTATATTTATATTAATTTCTTGCCTGGTTTTTAATTTAATAATTTGATCATTTAGCTAGTTCACTTTTGGAATTAGAACACTTTAATAAATAACAGTAATGATTCCTGTCTTGCGTGTTTTGAAAGCACTTTCTGAATATATATTTATTCTTTTAGAAACTATACAGGGAATAGTATATGATTTTTTTAAGGAAAAATTTCTTATGCAGTTCAAATGCAGATTTCTTTCAGTATAATGTAAGGTTGTCTGTCTTATATGTATAGTGTATTATGATTTTATGAACAAACATAAAGTGTGCCAGCCATTTCATTTATTCCGTTATGTTACTGTGCACTTTCTAGCTAGTGAGGGCAGAGTCTCATCTCTCTGTAGGAGACAGTATTTACAGTTCCTGTTTTTTACAGTTTCTAAACAAGTATGGATGTTAACATTCCTGTACTCTTAACTAAAAGCTTGCATGTTGAGAAATTGTTAAAAAAGATTGAAGAAAACAAAATTCCTATTAGTAAATTGCACTATGAGAGCTAGACACTTAAGTTGGTATAGAAATGCTCTAGTGTTGTATCAGAAGATAAAACTTTTGTGTTTGAGGGATTGAAGGAGTGAAGCCTATCACAGCAGCCCTTGGTGCACATGGCATCAGTACCTTACATAGCCTGCTCACAGCTACACCAACTACATGCTGGGACAGTTTACAATTTGAGAATGCGAGGGGAAAATCAGTGCCTGTAGAAAAATCCATTTCCAAAGACAGTGAGGCTATAAACCTAGAACACTGCGTCCATGAGTCAGCATCACTGCCCATTGTACCACATGTTTGTGAGGAGATCTGTTATTTAAATCTAAGGGCAGAGTTGTGTTGAAACCTAAAAGCAGAGACATTTGCAGCAAATATTGGAGAACAAATTCCTGTGCATTATAGTGAACAAATAAGAGGCACTGTGTTAATAGAGTCAACATATACATTTGAACTGACATTTTATCAATTGCAGAAATGATCCTTTTCACACAATATATAATATATCAAGTAGGATTTAGTTTTACCCTAAAATGGTTGCCTGGCTAAATTAACTTTGCTTTGCATTTCAATATCATCCAGTTTACATTTCTTATCCTTGAAAATTATTTAAATAATAAAAGTACTGTATATTTATTTAAGAACTGAGAAATATACCAGTATACTGAGTTTACTCCTTGTCTGGAGGATTTCCTGTTTCCTGTAATCATTTTGATGGAGAGTCTTGACCAGTGGGCTCTAAGAGAATAAGACACTGCAAGCATGGAAAATACATCCAGGCAAAAAAATGGCTAAGGGAGCAGGCTGTACTGCCAGCTGACTCGGTGACAGGAAATGCAGGGGGTTGGAAAGATTACCCAAGTTGAAACACACATTTTAACACTGTGTTATGTTCTCTTTGTTCCAATTGCCTTCTTGGGATACTTTTTTGAAATGTGTGCTGTTTAATTTAGTATGCCTTTTCTCTGAATAAACAAGAGCAATGTCACAAAGGTAAGATGGACTATATATTTATAGTATAAATATTTTTGATTTGGTGCTCTGACTTGATTATGATCATGATGTTATAGCTAAATTACAATTGTAAATGTATACTTTATACACCACAGTCTTGGAATCAGCCTAGCTGCTCTCCTCTTGACTCTTGCTAGAGGTGGTTAAGTCTTTTTTTGTAGCCTGGAGATTACAGGGAATTACTGGGTCTCTTTCCACATAGCATTCTCGGAGAGAATTGCATGGTCCCACCAAGTTTCTCCTGCATTTTCACACTGGCCTGTATAGGACCCTCCCTTCTGCCAGTTCCTCTCTGTGTTTTTGGAGGCTTGCTGTGGAATTTCACCCTCCTGTCTGTGATCTTTTCACAGCTTGACAGCCCTTTTTCTGTACATAAACCTACTAGTCACTGGTATCTCAAGTACTAAGGAACTTCTTCAATGGCTTGTTCTGTCTCACAGCTTGTTTCACATCATCAACCCACCATCTTGAATGTTTCCTATCTGGCTTGATCTTCTTCCGCCTGCATATCTCATCACTTATCTGAAGAATGGTTATCTTCAGCAAGCACCTTTTTGTCCTCCTGCCAGATGTTCTCCTTCATTCCTCTGAATTTGGCTTGGTACACTTCTGTCTACACAGGCTGTTCCTGATTGATCTTTTCATAGTGATTCACTTTGCTGCATCTGCCACATACAAAATAAGTCACAGCAACCAACAAGTGATGGTTGCTACCCATCTAATAACCTTGATGTCTTGGAAATAATTCTTTCAGCAGTAATGAAAGTATTGACTTTGTCAAATCTCTTCAAGCTCCAACAGACATAACTTGGTGGGTTGTTTTGTGACTGCTATAAAAATGGCCAATTATCTGCCTTTTTGCTACTGAGAATTCAGTTATCTTGTGTACATTCCAATGAGTTGAGTTTGCTCTGCCAGATTCAGGGAGAGGTAGAGGTATTTTGGAAGGACCAGAAGATATGACATAAACAGAAAAAATGGGCAAGAATTTGCAGCCGGGAATTCAGAACTACTTGATAATCAAACCCCAGACTTGTAGTCAAAAAAACTATTTGCCAGGAATGCTAAACAAAAATGAAAATGTATTTGTTTTTTTTCTCTGTAAACACAGAGGATTTAGAAAGTGCATGGTGTGTCCACTGGTCATCACACACAATAAATACTCTTCTAGGTCATTTCCTGATTAACGCAGAAGCTCCACAAAATGGCAGTTGAAGACACCAAAATATTTTAACTTAATTAAATAAATTCCAAATATCTCCATGTCTCAAAACTTCATATTGATTTTAAAAAGCCCACCAAAGTACCACAGGAAAGCCAAAATAACATTAAAATGAAAACAAAATTATAACAGATTTTGCAGGCAGAGTAAATTACTTTTTAATTCTGTTTATAGCACTCCCCCATTTCGTCCTTACTTCTCTTCTGACCTCACTGGTTTTCTGCTATGATTGCATGTTTCTGTTTGGCACTGACGTGGACACTGCATGAAATCCATTGCTAGACATGACTCGACTGTCATCTCTTGCCAAGCACACGCCTCATTCTATATCATCTTTATGCAATTTTACTGTCAATTTTAATTTAATAGATCTGTTTCAATTACTCTATGGTCATGCTAGAAAATTCTGTTTAGCTTATCCTTTCACAATTTACAATTCCGAGTTTATTATATTTTCATTTTACATACTCTTTTTTTCTCAATCACCTCATTGCCTCACTCCATGCCCTTCCCTGCCATCAACCACAGCTATTTTCACTACAAAGCACTGAAGAAGACGTACGTATTTCCACCACTCAAGACCGCATCAGAACCTCCACGCCAAGAATGGCAACAATGACAACTGTTTTGTCTTGAGTAATATTTTACTCTGCTTTCCCTATTTTGTATTATTATGTAGCATTTGTCAGAATGCCTCAAATCTCACAGAGCTACCACTGTTTATAAGGTATTGTACCATTTCTCCCCACCTTCCCTTCTACATTTATAACCTCAGGGAATTAGGTGTAGTAAAAGACAAGCAGGAGTTAGTTATGTTACAATTTAAATAATGTATTATTGATAATACTAATAACAATATGCAAAATACATTTGAATATTGGCAACCATACAACCTGACAAATGGTGATGTGTAAGCACACAGACT
Source organism: Polypterus senegalus (assembly GCF_016835505.1). Lineage (NCBI taxonomy): Eukaryota > Metazoa > Chordata > Cladistia > Polypteriformes > Polypteridae > Polypterus > Polypterus senegalus. The sequence continues at coordinate 88,930,417 of NC_053168.1, forward strand.
TGTTAGTTACATAAAATGTCTCTAGTTAAGGCATCATTTGAGGTCAGCTTTCTTTAGAACAGCCCGCATGCCTGTCTCAATATGGCTGCCGAGCTGTGCTCTTCATTGTGTTGTCCTTTTCAGTTCATTGCGTGTGAGTTGCTCTTTCATCAGTTTTGTAAGAGAGAGAGAGCTGGGTAAAGCAAGCAAATTTATAGATTTTCTCTCCAACCCCTACAACCAATAGGGCATTGTGGTACTTTTTGATTTTGATACAAGCCAGTTCCAAACAGTCACACTTCAGACCAATGGTGGGAAAGAATACCTTCACACCTATCCTCCAAAACATGTGTTAAGGTAAAATTTGCCAGCTAGGCAGTCAGGCTTTCCTGAGGGGGCCGACTGATAGACTTCAGCAGAGAAATATTGGCCAAACGTGTTTGAGGCACTTCCCCCAACCCTGTCATAAAATTACAAAGAGACTCATTCCTAAAAGGGGGAAGGAGTTCTTAAACCATTGCTGTTATTATCAATAATGTAACACTAATATAATATTGCTTTGTCTAAGTTACAAATAAAGACTTACAAAATATTTATCAATTTGTATGCAAAATTTCACATCACAACAACACTTCACATCACTTGCTGTTGCGAGATAGTCTACAGCACCTGTATGGTAACATGTCTTTTTCTAATCCTGTCTATTGAATTTATCCTTATTTCCATTTTCTAGTCCACTTTTTTAGTTCAGAGTTTCAGGGAGCACTCACAGCCCTGGAAGCATGGTAGGATGCCAGAATTAGGTGCAAGTCTATAAGGCTGGTGATCGAGGGCCAATATAGAACCCCTAATTTCCTACAATGCATGTCTTCGTGATGTGGAAGAAAAACACACAAACGTTGGTTTATTGTAAAATGTCGAAATGGGCCATGACCAAGGCAAAATTTGGAGCCAGGACTCAGGGACTGTGAGGCAATAGCATTGATCAGTGTGCCAAAAATAAAAAATGAAATACAAAATTGGTATGTATTTGCAGGATAAAACATCTCAACTACGCTAGAACTGTGTGCTGTTTATAATTTCTTTAAGAGTTTTAACAATAATGAACTTGAAGTGACTGGTGATGGCACACAGTGTCTTTAGTATCCATTTCAGTACCACTTTAGACTCAAATCTTTTTGCTTTTCATCTTTCACAGAGGGTGAGATTGTGCTTACTGTACACACTGCTTTGTTAGATTACTTTGAATAGAATAAAACTCGGCAATAAAGTCTGCAGCTTCCTCTGCAGTGCAAGGTAAACAAGTCAATAAATAGTATTTCACTGTTATTTACTTTGGTGTAAAGGATAGTGTAAAGGGCAGTGAGCATGGACAGACGACCCAGCCAGGATGGAGCAAGGTTCCAATTCTCACCTGGATGGGAGGCCAGTTCATCAGACGCTCAAGAAAAAAGGCATGGTATTCCCTGCCTTAGCCAGAAAATGCCAGTTTAGAACTTGTCCCAGCGGTGTTGGATCAAGGATCCATAACTGGCTGGGAGTCCGGTGTGAAAGAAGGACCAGGGGAGACAATTGGTCAGGGCCACATGCACCTTGATACGTTAGGCGGAAGCATCCCCGAGCGATACTACCAGCATGAACACCCACAAGTCATTCTGGGAGCTGTAGTCCCTTGGGGCACTCTTGCTGGGTTCCAGGGGTGCTGTGAGAATTTGTGATTCCTACTCCCAGGGACTTCTGGTCAACCTGGAAAGGCTTCCATTGGGCTATACCCTATGCAAAAGAAGTACTCTCTGGTCTAAGATAAAAGAAGCCAGTCAACCTCATCCAGGCGAGTTGAGGTCGGGAGAGGAGCTGGACAACACTTGTCTGGGAGGAGTGGAGGAATAAAATGAGAGAGAGAGAACATTTGTGGATACACAATGTGTAAGAACCTTGTTGTAAGGTACTTTGGTTAATGAACTTGTTTTATTTGAACCCATTATTTCTGTAGATGTGGTTGCGGTTGGGATTTGTGATGCTGCAATGCCCCCTTACTGGTCACAATGGTAATGCAGACATATTAAATCTTTTATTTTCACATTTGGACATACAGTTCACTGATCTTGTATTTAAACAAATGTCAATTAAAGAATTTTAGCTTGTTCTAGGAAAAGTATTTTACATAATGCAGACACTATATAAGGATCATTTATAAGCTATTAAGACATGGCTTCTTAAAAACATAAAGAGATGAACTACATAACAAGACAGCTTTTAGGTCAGACACAAGATCTGTTACTGTACATTATCAAGGAACATTGGTACTTCTGAAATGAAAATTCACGTCTCTCTGGAGGTATTCTGGTGTCGATTTGCTCACCGTTGAAAAAAAATAAACATGCCATGTAGCTGTGTGGGAACTGCACATATATATATATACACTGTATGATCTGCTTCTCACAGCTGAGAGGGTGTGGCAGATATTTGGCATCCAACCACAAGCATTGCCTGGTGGATATAATACTCCGATCTACACCCTGTCAAGTAAGCAAACCAGCTGCCATGCTGTTACATCTGAGGCTTTACCTCAGTCACTGATGTTCGAGGTTCGATCTCTGCAAGAGGATGCAAAGGTGCATACAACCTGATGAGCCTCAATTAGAGTGAAGCACATGTCGCGTTGTCTTTGTATTATTTGACAGGTACTCTATAACAGCCACTTTAGTAGGTACACCTTGCTAGTATGGGGTTGGGCCCCTTTTTGCCTTCAGAACTGCTGTAATTCCTTGTGGAATAGATTCAGCAAGGTGCTGGAAACATTCCAAAGGGATCAAGCAGTTGCTGCAGGTTTGTTGGCTGCACATTCATGATGTGAATTTTTCATTCCACCACTTTCCAAAGGTGCTCTATTGAATTGAGATCTGGTGACTGTGGAGGCCATTTGAGTACAGTGAACTCATTGTCAAGATCAAGTAACCATTCTGAGCTGATTTGAGCTTTGTGATATGATGCGTTATCCTGCTGGAAGTAGCCATCAGAAAATGAGTACATGGTCATAACGGGATGGACAAGGTCAGCAATGATACACAGGTAGGTTGTGGCATTTAAACAATGCTTAGTTTGTGCTAAGGGGCCCAAAATGTGCCAAGAAAATATCCTCCACACCATTACAACACCACCAGCCTGAGCCATTGATAACAAGGCAGGATGATTTCTATGATTTAATTTTGTTGATGTCAAATTCTGACCCTTCGAATGTTGCAGCTGAAATGAAGACTTCTCAGACTAGGCAATGTTTTTCCAATCTTATATTGTCCAATTTTGGTGAGCCTGTGTGAATTGTAGCCTCAGCTGCTTGTTCTTAGCTGGCAGTAGTGGCACCCGGTATGGTCTTCTGCTGATGTAGCCCATCTGCTTCAAGGTTCAGCGTGTTGTGCATTCCGAGATGCTGTTCTGCCCACCTTGGTTGTAACGGGTGGTTATGTCAGTTACTTTTTACACAAAACCGAGTCCAAAACAGAACTGAGGGAATAGGAAAAAGGTGGAGGCATTTTAAAGGGGAAGACAGGAAGTGAGATCAAAGGGGTCGGGCTCATGAAGGTCTTCAGCCATAGTTTCGAGCCTGGACATGACAACACAGGGGCTGGAGCCGGAAGGTCTTCTTCCATAGGGTCGGACCCAGAAGTGACATCAAGAGGGCCAGGTGGAATCTCCCGTGAATGGTCTGCAGAAAAGGGAGAAAAAGAGTCAGTGCGCTTTGCCACATCCTGGTATGACTCGGAACTGCCCTTACTCAAGCCCTTTTGCTGCCTTCTAATGTGCACGTGTGTCACAAGATACATATGTATATTTGTCACAGATGGCCGGGATCCTTACCTGGCCAGGACACCTGTTCACTAGAAGGATTGGTGAAGCAAGCCTGGTCAGGAAGTTACCTCCCCCGTAATGCTAGATGGCAGCCTCCATGGGTGGCAGCGGTGCCTCAGACTCCCACAGGGGCTCATGGGAAATGGAGTTGGATACAGCCTTGTTGGGATCCAGAGGCGCTGCAAGGTGGTGCTGCAGCAGATTTTGTGGACCATATGGACGGTTCTTCTGCAACACCCAGAAGTGCAGCAGGAAGTGGGGCAACGAGCACCTGGAGCACTTCAGTGTGCCTTATATAAGGGGCCAGCGGAACAGTATTTGGTGAGCCAGAGTCGGGAGGAGGGAGATAAAGCTTGTCGAGGAGGACAGGAGGAGAAAGAGAGAAGAAGAAAACTATTGTGTATTGTGGCGTTGGTGTTTGGGACTGTGTTGTGCCTGTGGGAAATGGGGAAGGTAATGCCCACAGGTGAAGAAAAAGAATATAAAACATTTTGTGTTTTATTAGTGTGCATCCTGCGTCTGTCTGTGTTGGGATAAAGGCTGGTATAGCGCCGTCCATCTATTGTCACAATATATATATAGTGGTACCTCGGTATACTGTACGTCCTTAAACCGTTCCAGATCCTTTGACTTATACCAAACAGGATGTATACCAAAAGAATTTTTTCCATAAGAAATAAAGGGAAAATGATTAATCCGTTCCCATGAAAAAAAATCCTATTGTTATTGGCATATTATACATTGATAGGGTTGTATAAAATAATTTAAACACTGCTTAATGCTAAAATACATAAATAAAAAAGCAATTAGATGAAATAAATGAAAATTTAACCTCAATTTACTTTTTAATAACGTCTTTGTTTTTCACAATCGTAGATACCGTTGTTCTCGGCATACGGTATGCAGCAGCCATGTCCCGGATACACATGCCACCTTCATACTTTTCAACAATCAATTCAAATTTACGCAAAAAAACAGAAAATCACGTGAAAATTCACAGAGCGCGGGTTGTTCACTGAATGCTAGCAACTGCTGTACTGATGCTTGTGAGCAGTCGTGGCTTTGTCTCGAGAGAGGTAAACAAGGGTAGCACGTGAGTCGTGTTCCAAACAAAGGTCGTATACCAAACAAAATTTTTCATGTGCAGAGGTTAACAAACACATTTTGGTTGATGAACAAAATCCCCGCTAGCCGAGCATCCTGTCCACTCTCTCCCAGTCTTTGTTCGCGGTTGACGTGCGTGCAGTACTGTACGTACTAGTTCTTACTGTACACGTGTTGTTCTTTGTTACGGTAACTACTGTTACTATTTCAGTATGGCCCCTAAGAAAGTGAAGAGTGATAGTGGTGTTGAAATAGAAAAGAAGGTGGTTAGGAAAATCACCGTACAAGTGAAGAAAGAAATCATTGAAAAGCATGAACATGGTGTTTGCATGTCGGATATCGCATCCGAGTACAAGATGGCAAAGTCCACCATCTTGACAATTCTGTAAAATAAAAAGGCCATCAGAGCAGCTGATGTGGCAAAAGGTGTAACAGCTTTAAGTAAGCAAAGGCATCAAGTGTTAGAGGAAGTTGAAAAACTGTTATTAGTGTGGATTAATGAAAAACAGAGGACTGGTGATAGCATTAGTGAGGCAATGATCTGTGAGAAATCAACTAGGGGGTTGTTTGAAAATTTCAAATGTAGAAGTGGCTTTCATAGTATGGTAAGACATGGTGAGGCTGTGAGTTCAGACAAGGCAGCGGCGGAGGTGTTTGCGAAAACGTTTGGCAAGTTTGTAGATGGGGAAGGGCATCTTCCAAATCAAGTGTTTAATTGTGATGAGACAGGCTTGTTTTGGAAGAAGATGCCAAAGAGGACATACAGTACATTAGGCAGGAGGAGAAGGCATTGCCTGGCGCAAGCCAATGAAGGACAGGCTCATCCTTTTGTTGTGTGTGAATGCGAGTGGGGCTTCAGAGTGAAGCCAATGCTCATCTATCACTCTCCCTCACAAAGGTGAGCTAAGTGTTCTCTTTTTTTTATTATCGTATTATTAAGGCTTTTTTATACTGTAATGTCTTTTTTCAGATTTTTTACTATAAAAAGCAAAAAATAATGAAACAAAATAGGGTTATGTGGGCTTGGGAACCAATGAATTACTTTTCAATACATTCTTATGGGAAAAATTGCTTTGGACTATGAACAAATTGGTTCACGAACAGACTTCAGGAACGGATTGTGTTTGTGAAACCTCAGGCACCACTGTATATGCTTATATCATTTGCATTTACATTTGTTAGCACAGTGGTTCTCAACCTGTGGGGTGGGGGCACGAAGTAACAAAAAGGGGGGCACGAAGATGTGAAAAAAATGAAACAAGAATCAAAAATATGAAAAAAAATCTGTTGAAACCAAAACAAATTAACTTAAACTACATTCTGATACTAGAACATTAAATATAGAGTTAGATAATTGTTGATAAAAGTTAAGTAGGTATAATAAAATATGCATCTACATTTCAAAAAAATGTTAGGGGGGGCGCGATTAAAACTGTTATGAAAACTCAGGTCTCAGATACTTAAAGGTTGAGAAACGCTGTCTTAGGGAGTGTTTGGGAACAAGTGTTGCAGGGTAAGGGTACAAAACTGATCAACACAAATGAAGAACTCAGTTATGATGCTTACAAAACCTAAGAAATAAAGAGACAAGAGAGTCTTCAGATGGTTCTTAAACACATTGAGATAGTTAGAATTTTAAATGGAGGAGGACTGCTTGTTCCACCATCTACAAGCTACACAAGAGAAGAGTCGGGACTGAGATCTGATACCACGTAGAGGTGGCATCACCAGGCACCATTTAACAGCAGACCTGAGTGGTTGAGAAGGAGCATAGGACTTCATAAGTGTCTCCATATATATAGGTGTTGACTGACTGACTGGTAAAGTGACTAATGACTAATAAAGTGTATAGGGATCTGAAGAGGGAAGTGACATGTGCCCGCCTCGGCTGGTTGAACACCAGATGTGCCACTGCATTTAGAAGCCTGGCAACACTCCAGAACCAAATTCTGGACCTGGATTAGTACATATTTATTTTGCTGTAACATCTGATCATTCTCAATAATGAAAATAAATGTCAATATGTAAATATATCATGTAAACCATTTGACAGGAGAGTTGAGAAGCCAGGGCCAAGTCTACATTACAGTTATTAACAAAAGTCAAAGCACCATCTGTTGTAGGCTAACTGGCCACTCAGCTGCCATCCTGACCTGCAGGACATCGGGGCTGTTGTACCTGTTCATGGCTTATAATAGAGAATCTGATGCTACGTCTCTCACTGGAGATGTCGGTATCTCTTCACCTTAGGTCAGGATGGAAAACTTAATCAGTGTGGCTATAGGTGTGTAGGTCTGTACTGGCAGACCGTTAACTGGTTCAATGCAGTAACTCATTCATTTGTATTTTTTTTGGATGACAAAATTTTAACATATAACATGTAGCGCACAATCTTTCACTGTATTTTTGATATGTGCAAAATGTTTTGAAAGTGTTTTATGCTCATAATTTAATCAGCAATAACTGTGAAATACATTATATTTAGTTAAAACCAAACAGAGTCTTTTAAGTAGTTAACACTTAAGGAAAAAATCATACTTGTTCTGTTGTTGTTCAACAAGCTTTTTAAATAAGAATCAGACACTTTGGACACCAGAGGGCACTCTATGTCCAGCTTCTTTTTTTTTGTTTTTTGCTATGAAAACAATTGGCAGGAAATTTCATCCTTAGATAGCTGGACCAACGTACAATACATCCCTAACCTCTGCTGCTTGGATAATTAAGAATTTAATAAAAAAATTGATTATTTAATACAACCCCAAAGCAACTTGATGTATCCTTTTTTCCTGCTTCCATTTACTCAAATATACTCTCAGGCCCCAAAAACTGGACAAAACTCCCATCATTGTTAGCAGTATTTATAAACAATTTATGTAGAAAAAGATGTGGACATCACAAACACAATGAAATGAAGCTGCTGATTGTGTATTATTCCCAGAATCGGACACAAAGCAGGCAACACAAATAAACACTTTTTAAATACTGTAACAATAAGAAGCAGGATAAGATAAAGATTTGCCCCTTCCAAAGGTGAAAGTCCCTTTTAATGAATGAAAGTAAATAAAACTGGCACAAAAGAGAAAATTCAAAAGAAATCAGCCTCAGCCACAATCCAACAGTGGTTGGTGTCATCCACTGAAAAAAAACAGCCCCTTGAGTTAGAGCTGTCGTCTTCCTCAGTCCCTTGCAGGTCCAAAAATGAATGACCACTTCCAGTTGTTGGCTTGCTTATAAATGGGGGGATCCTGAAAGGGGTGTCACTTCCAGGGATGTCGAGGAAGTAATATCAGTCAGCTTCTGGCTGGTCTTGAAAACGCCAGAGGAAAAAGGTGAAGGTGTTACCAATCGCACCACCCTCTTGGTGTGAACTGGCACTACTTACCTTAGTGGAGCCCTGACTGTGTCCCCTAAGCACTGGTGTCTGACACACTTGAAAGTAAAAATAATCTTCAGCAATTTGTATCTTTAGGAACATCCCAGAAGTGAAATGAATTCTTAACCGATCATAGAGATGTAACCTCCTCATTACTACGATCCCATTTAACTCCTAAACTCTTTTTTCGCCTTGAACTTTCCTTGTAGAGACTTAGCTTCCTCTTATCACTTAAAGGCCTGATAGTGCCTTTTATACTTGCATGTTATTAAGTTTGTTTTATGAAAAATCTTGATGAAGAAGATAACTAGGATCATTTCCCATCATGCTATAGCTTGCTGTCTCCTGATTTCCTGTCAGAATTGACTCTGAACCCTGGATGGGAAAAGCAAGTGCTGATGATGGATGAATTGATATTGTGGCATGTTGTAATAGATAAATAAATGTGTCGTTGTGTGTTTTACTTACATGTGTCGTATGGGTGCCTAAGTGCTGAGGGCAGAAGAATCACAGTTCTTGTCTGTGTGAAGTTCTCTCCATATTTTTATGACTCTTTTCACATGTCCCACAGATAAACATGTTAATGTGGCCATTGATGGAGAATCTCTGTGTCAGTGTGTCCATGGGTCCTAGAGTACATTGGTTTGCTTGGTTCCTACCAGCCCTCTTTTGCTTCCAGGAATGCTGTTGTTTCTCCTGAACCTACAGTGAGGAACATGAGTTCTGAAATCAGATGAATGAAAATATAGTAATGGTTGACTTGAAGGTGTAGCAAGTACTGTTTCTACCTCACAGTGCCCAGGTCCCATTTCAGCTTCTGTCCAGGAGGTTTCTTGCATCTTCTGTTGTTGTTCATGCTGAATTCCTCTGTGTTTTCCTATAGGGGCCGCTAGCTCCCTGGTTGGAATAAGTACTTTTTAATTGTGACGTCTTAAGTAACCCAAAACTATATAGATATAATATTAAAAGGCAATACCTTTCCCTTAGTGAAATGGTGGTAAGAAATCACATAGGAGAAATAACTTAGCTTTCTTCAATGACGATTTATGCGGCATTACAGATGAAGGAAGCCATAGCAAGACGTTTTCACCAAAGTGGGATCTCGATGTATACAGTCTGCCATTTTCGTCACTGTGCTGGAAGGATTTTCAGGATCAGATGACGGTATCTCCCATCCATCCGTCAGCTTCAAAGGTGTGCTGGGCAATGTTCCAAGGCTTTATACTCTTTCACCAAGTGCAGACCCCTACTTAGGTAAATTCTGCCATTCCAAACAAGGAAAAGAAGATCCAATGTCATGCTGACTCTGTCACACAGAAATAGTACAATGCCCATTTTCATAGTTGTCCCATTCTTGTCTTCTAATGCTTGCCTAGCGGTTCTAAATGATGAGCTCCTGTGTGCTAAATCTGGCCTTGTGTTAGCTGTACATGTGAGAAGAAGCAGATTTATAAAATAATTTTTGTACAGAGCACAGAGAGACATTAGACATATAAACGTATTACACTCTGGTGCTTGTGGATTCCTCTTGCAGTCCAAAGATTGTTCCAGTGTTTCCCAAACTCGGTCCTGGGGACTCTATAGCTGCAGGTTTTTGTTTCAATCACCTTCTGTTTTTAATTGGACTCCTGGGCTAATTAACTGAACTGTTATTTACAAAGTTCTGTGTTTTGGGAACGGTATAGAAATTAGAAAACTAAGTTGGGTTAAAAAAATATTGAAATGTACCAAGTAGTTATATGGGAACAACGTATTTTTTTCTTTTTATCAATATTTTCATCTTGATTTTCATTCTACTTTTCCAGGTGTTCTAATTGTTTAATTAATCCATTACTTACTAATTAGTGGGTCTGACGCTAAAGTAGTTGCAGATTATTCAGTGTTGCTTGCCTGTGTTTCTGCTCTGCTCATTTTTAATTGTCATTAATAAGATACAACTGTAAGAGCCAATCTTAGAATGTTAAAGTTTTGAGTTAAACTCATATTAATGTTTGTTTAATTTGAATAAAATATTAATTTCTTTCTTAGTCATAACTTATGGTATAGTCTTTTCCCCCTATAAGTTAGTAAGAGATAGAACCTTTTTGCTATAACTGAGAAACAGTGTGATAATAAGCTCAGTTGTGGTAAGAACAGGTCACAGTAAAGAGGGACTTGAAAGACCCATTTTCTACTCAGAGATGGGATAAGCATACAGTTTTCTGACCGTTTTGCAATGGTTCAGAAATGTTAAGTAAATAGTAATGATTTGAGATGTAACAAGATTTAAGCTTTGAACTGAACTTTTCTTAACATTAATTTTTTCTTTTTTTGCTATTTTGATTTTCTTTTTTGAGTGAACTGTTTTACTTTGAAACTTAACTAAACTTTTCAAAAAAACAAAGATATTTTGTCTGTGGAATCATTTCTGCGTGTCAGGCTTTTGTTGAATCCCATTTTTTTTTTGAGTTGAAGCTGCTGAACTTTGGTAATTTTGGGAAATTGCAGCTACGTTTTCGTCAGAAAACTTACCATCTGAAGGCCTGGAACTAGAACTGGAATCTACCATCCGAGCATGGAGGACGCTTCTGCTCCAGAACTTGTCAACGAAAGAAAAAGAACTGAGTTGTTCCGAGGTACTGTGCTCTTACCTTTTATCTCTGCATGATCGTAAATGAAACCTTGAGAAGATTTGAGAGACTGTGATATTATAAAAAGACATTTTGGATGATCGGTTGTGCTTTTGCCTGAGTCATTGAAGCCTTGTTGCAAGGAAGTAATCTGCTTTGTTGGAACGTCCCAATTGTGACAAAACTGCTGTTTGGAAACGTCCTGTCATTTACTCAAGCTGCTGTCATGGCAACGTCTAACCATAAGGGCTCATTTATACTTCACGCTCAGAACGCGTACGCGCCCGCATCATGGCTGCCACGCGTTCCCAGCGCTCATTTCACGCGTCCTCTGAGCAGGTCCTCAGAAATTAACGTGACGCGTGCGCGAGTTGCAGTACCAGCAAAAGTCGGGGGGCGCAGTGTGCTAAAAGTCGGAACGTGACGTCAGAGTCTCTGTTTACTATCTACATGTGACAGCAAGCCTCTATGGAGATCCTTCAGGGATCGATGTGCACACTTTGCTGTTTGATGAATGGCTCAAATGCAGCGCTATACATTATGTAGCTGATGTGAAGTTGCAAAAAAAAAAAAAAAATAGACGGCACAAAAGATGGCATGTGAGACTTTTAAAATTTATCGTGTCATTTATATGTCTTTTTTATTTTTTAATTTTTGCAACTTAACAACAGCAACATAATGTATAGCGTTATATTTGAGCCACTGAGAAAAAAATAAAGGACACGGTGAAAACGTGTCCACTTTAACCTCGTAGTTTACGTTATCATTAAAGCAGACGGTCGTAAACGTCATCCCAGTTTTTAATCGCTACGAGCTTCTTGGACCTGACAGCAGGTAAAGTAAAACAATAAAAAATAGATGGCACAAAAGATGGTATGTGAGACTTTTAAAATGTATCGTGTCATTACGATCGGGAATATGAGACGCTTGAATATAAAAGCACCACGAATGCATCTGTATGTCGGCATTTTGCTTCAGCAGCGGAAAGCAGCAATAGATCGCCAAACAGAACAAATTAAATGTATGATATTCCAACTCTCTGCACATTTAGAATCTTTAGATTTATACTTGATATCACTTTCATGATGAAATGCATTAAAATGTGTATGTTATATTTTACATAAAATTTTGTTTAAATAATGAATACTGTTAATAAATACACACATGGGGGAATAATTACACACATGGGGGTGTCACGGTGGTGGAGTGATAGCACTGCTGTCTCGCAGGGAGTTATGTTGCTGTTATTTCCTGCTTGTATTCCACACTGTGCTCCGGTTTCCTTCCAAAGATATGCAGATTTGGGGATTTGGTGCCGCTAAAATGACGCTAGTGTATGTGTGTGCTTGTATTCACCTTGCGATGAGCTGAGGCCTCGTCAAGGGACTGTTTCTCACTCGTGCCCAATGCCTCCTGGAATGGACACATACATTCCTGGATTTATGGATTTAATCAATAAACATCCTTTTCAGAGATACTGCGGTAAGGTGTTACCGGAATTTAATAGGTGTTTTAGGTAATTCACAACACAGAGAAGCTGAACATGTTCTCACCGCGATAATATCTCGCACTGCCACCTGGTGGATTCCTCCAGATTTACGTAAAGTACGTGCGCAAGTATAAGCACTACAACACTTGCGTAGCAGGAGCGTCCGCTGCAGCATGCGTTGCGTCGCGTGAAGTATAACTCCGGCCTTACTCAAGTGAAGTCGGAAGCGATCTAAGTACAGACTCAAAATCAGAGAATATAATTAGGGATCTTAAAGATCATATAAGTAGAAGGAAAGAACGGCTTTCTGAGCTTCAGGCTGAAGTAGAAAGCCTTAAAGATACTTCAGAAAATCAATTAGAAGTAGCAGAAAGACTTGAACAATTTTGTGAGACGCACAGTGAGATAGAGGATCTACATAAAAAGCTTCTATCAACGCTAAGTAAAGAAGGTGCAAATAAGAAACACAAAACACCATTCACCGAAAGCTCTAAGAAATGGAATGAATTTATTGACGCTACAGCGGCATGGCTGAAAGACACAAATAGACTGTTAACACACACATCTTATGAACAGCTAGTTAATCAATTTGAAGAGATGCAATTACAAGAACGGGATCACTCAAAGTCAAAAACACGAAAGACGTCTCCTCAGTTAAAGCACGCTCTTGATATTAAATTTGATTCTTTAGCCCAGAAAACTGCTGCCGCATCATTACCTTCTACAGCAGTGTTGATTGAATAATCGACACTTGATAGAATCCTACAAAGGTTAGATGAACTAGAGTCCGAAAGGCAGGTACGGTCAGTAACTGCCTCAGGACAGCCATTTTTGTATGGACACGGTGTTATTGATATATTAGCACAGAATCAAGCTGAATGTCAGAAAGCAATTACAGAAATGGCAAATTGACAACTGATCAAACTATAACACCTGCTCCAGCACCTCCAGCGCCGCGTGGTGAAGTACGACACAGACAGATCCCTTTATTTTCAGGTAACCCACTGGCTTATGCAGACTTCATCAGAGCCTTTGATCACGCTGTAGGTGATGTATTAGCAGACTCACAAGATAAATTAGATTACCTGATCCAGTACACCAGAGGTTCTCCTCACGACATTATTAATGGCTGTTCACGAATGTTGCCAAATGAAGGCTATTTAGAAGCAAGAAGGTTGCTTGAAAGATATTATGGCAATGAGTTATTCGTAGCAGACGCATATCTCGATAAAGCATTGAAATGGCCTCAAATAAAGCAAAACGATGGGGTGGCTCTGCAAGATTACGCCAACTTCCTCTCAATCTGCATGAACACTATGAAAAAGTCAGGGAAAGGTGGAGAATTCAGTAACAGTAGAAATGGGCATGTTGTGCTTAAGAAACTTCCATTTTCTTTGAGAAACGAATGGATGATGTATGCTTACAAGCTTGAAGAAAATAAAAAAAACACCTGGCGTACCTGAACTAATTAACTTTTTGTGTCGCAAAGCTGAAATGCTGTTACACCCTGTGTACAGTGCCGTTTCACAAGACTACACTTGTATAGAGAAAAAAGAAAAAATTGACAAGGGTGGGTTTCCACTAAAATATGGACAGAAATCAAGAAGTATCTACACTACAAGCATATCTGATGCTGCCCGAAGAGGGGACTCAAAAAATCTCTGTCAAAAAGACTGTTAATGATACATGTGCATTTAGAAAGCCTTGTGTATTCTGCAATGGTCAGCATACTCTTGCTGAATGTAGTAAAATCAAAGAACAGCCACATAAAGAAAGAATTGACTTTTTAAAATCTAAAGGTTTATGTTTTCGCTGTCTCAAACAGGGGCACCTTGGTAAGAACTGTAAAGAAAGAATGAAATGTCAGACATGTTCTTTTCAGCACCCAGACATCCTGCACATCAAAAAAGATAGTGGAGCAACATCTAAAGCTACAGCCAATGTGGCAACACCAACTGAAAAAGAAACCGAGACTGGAACTTGTGCCTTTACTGGGGCCGGAGAAGAATGCGATCTGCAAGTAGTTCTTGTTAAGGTAAAATCCAAGAAGAGCGAGAGGTATGTAGGAACATACACCCTTTATAGACCTCGGCAGTACAGTAACAATTTGCACTGAAAGGCTACAGAGACAGTTAAATCTTCAAGGGAGAAGAACACAAGTATTCCTCAAAACTATGAGTAACTATGATGATGATTCAAAAATGCTAACCCAATGTTCTGTCTTATCAGATTTACAAGTCTGTGGTCTCAATGATGTTGAATATATTGATTTGCCAAAGGTCTTCACACAGGTCTCCATTCCAGTGAACAGAGAAAGTATTCCACTACAAGAAGATATCGGTAAGTGGGTATGTCTTAAAGAGGTACGTCTATCTCATATTGACTCTGAAGTTGATCTTTTAATAGGAATGAACTACTCAGAAATCTTCAAGCAGTCACGAATCATACCTAGCCAAGGAGGTGGACCTCACGCCATGAAGACTGCACTTGGATAGGTAGTTGTTGGACCATACAAAGAGATAGATGACCTCACAAAACAAAGTGGTAAGATGCCTAAGCATTCAATCACTCGTGTGTCAATAACAGAGATTGAAGATATGCAACAGTATAACAGAGACTTTCCAGAGCGCAGCTGTGAAGAAACAGAGGAGATGTCACAGGAGGACATCAAGTTCATGCGCATAGCTTCAGAATCTGCAAGACTGGTAGGTGGCCACTATTGTTTAAATTTGACTTTGAAGGATGAAACACTTAAAATGCCAAATAATCGCTGTATTGCTGAACAGTGTGCTTTTGGACTCAAAAGAAAACTGAGCAAAAATTCAGGTTTCCACGAAGACTATAAAGCCTTCATGAAAGACATTATAGACAATGGTTACGCTGTCAAGGTACCCAAAGAAGGCCTGAATTGCAATGAAGGCAGAGTGTGGTACATCCCACATCACGGTGTGTATCATCCAAAGAAAAATAAGATTTGAGTGGTCTTTGACTGCACTGCCACCTGCCAGGGGATTTCACATAATGAACAATTATTAAAAGGCCCGACCTAACTTACACACTCATTGGCGTCCTTACCAGATTCAGAAAGGAGCCAGTAGCCTTAATGGCAGACATTAAGTCAATGTTCTACCAAGTTAAGATACCAGACAAAGACACAGATCTTTTACGTTTTCTATGGTGGCCTGAAGGTAATCTAAGTAAAGACCTAGAAGAATTCAAAATGACAGTACATCTTTTTGGTGCTACTTCTTCACCCAGTTGTGCTTCTTATGCTTTGCGTAGAACAGCTGAAGATGCCAGAGATACATTTCCTGAGGAAGCTGTTAACACCGTTCTCAACAACTTCTACGTGGATGACTGTTTAAGGTCAGTGACGACAGAAGAACAAGCAATAAAGCTGGCAAAGGACCTCCAAGCTCTATGCCTCAAAGGGGGATTCCATTTGACTAAGTGGGTGAGTAACAACAGAGCAGTTTTATTGTCCATACCTGAAGAAGACAGAGCTCATGAACAAAAGGACTTAGATTTGAGCCACA
The DNA here is from genome assembly GCF_016835505.1 of Polypterus senegalus. NCBI lineage: Eukaryota > Metazoa > Chordata > Cladistia > Polypteriformes > Polypteridae > Polypterus > Polypterus senegalus. The sequence continues at coordinate 88,946,356 of NC_053168.1, forward strand.
GTCTCCTTCCCACAGAGCGTGCCCTGGGCATCCAGTGGTGCACAGAAACTGACAGTTTCAAATTTCAGATTAAGTTGCAAAACAAGCCCGCTACAAGGCGTGGTATTCTGTCTGTTGTTAGCTCAGTTTATGATCCACTTGGTTTTCTAGCACCTGCCTTACTGCCAGCAAAGCTTATTCTAAGAGACTTATGCAAAGAGAAATTTGGGTGGGATGATGAAGGAGAAGTCAAACACATTCAGAAATGGAAAAATGGATGGATGATTTGCAGTTACTTACAGACTATAAAGTGAACAGATGCTTCAAACCTACCGGTTTGGAACCATAAAGACAGCACAAATGCACCATTTTGCAGATGCTAGTGAAGATGGATATGGCACTGTCACTTACCTTGTCTTAACCAATGAAGAGAGCAAAAAGCATTGTTCATTCCTGATGGGCAAGTCAAGAGCTGCACCATTGAAGCAGGCCACGATTCCAGGATTGGAACTGACAGCAGCCATTGTGGCAGTCAAAATGGACAAAATGCTTAAAGGTGAGCTTCAAATGCCCTTAGAAGAATCTACATTTTGGACTGACAGTACCACTGTGCTAAAATACATTTCAAATGAAAGCACTCGATTCAAGACCTTTGTTGCCAACAGAATCTCCATAATCAGAGATCATTCACAACCTTCACAGTGGAGGTATGTCACATCTGCCCTTAATCCAGCTGATCAAGCATCTAGCGGGCTAAGCATAGAAAACTTTCTCAAAAGCACCACATGGTCACATGGACCAAGTTTCTTATTGAAGTCAGAATGTGAATGGCCAAAAAGACTCTTTGAAGATGATCCAGAAGTTAAAACTTGTGCAGTTAACATGACAAGAATAAAGGAGGCAACCAAGCCCACCAACAAACTAATCACTTACTTTTCAGATTGGCATCGCTTGAAGAAAGCAGTGGCTTGGTTCCTCAAGTTTAAAGACATACTGTTGACTTAAGAAATGAAAGAAAAACATTCCAACAAGAAGTCAGTCAGACTAAAAGTAATCTAGAAGAACAAAAATCACAAAACACATGGAAAAGTATAAACTGATTTTAAAACCAAGTCCAGTTTCTCTAGATGACTTAGTTAAAGCTGAAACAGAGCTTATTCGCCTCAGTCAACAGCAAGAATTTCCAGAAGAATTAAAGGCTCTAAAGAAAAAGACTTGTGTAAAAAAGAACAGTCAAATCTATAAACTTGACCCAATCATACAAGATGGAATACTGAGAGTTGGAAGAAGACTCTGCAAAGCTGCAATGCCCGAAGAAACTAAACATCCTGCAAGTCTTCACAAACATTCACATGTTGCTTCTCTCATATTGCAGCACATTCATAAACGTATCGGTCATTGTGGGCACAACTATGTGCTTGCACAATTGTGCCAGAAATACTGGATACCTCAAGTGAATTCAGCTATCAGAAAAATAATTTCAAAGTGCACAACGTGCAGAAGATACAATGCGTAAGCAGGTGAGCAAAAAATGGCAGATTTGCCAGAAGATCGCCTAGCACCAAACCAACCACTGTTCACTAATGTTGGAGTCGATTATTTTGGCCCCTTTCTAGTCAAAAGAGGAAGAAGTCTAGTCAAGAGGTATGGAGTAATCTTCACGTGTTTAACTACCAGAGGTGCGCTAATAGAGATCGCACATAGTAATGTAATTTATGTAATTTATGATACTTTATTTATTTGGCACGGACATGCTCAAAAAATACATGTGTAATGCCACAAAAAGTGCATGCAGACATGTCCGTGCCAAATAAATAACATTTGACGTTTTGAAGAAATCATTTTATGACACGATTTACCTTTATTTATCTGCTTACTTCCTAAAGCCTAAAGTCACAAGTAGTATGCAGAGGGCATGCTCAAAAATGTTTGTAGTGCCACGAAAAGTGCCTGCTGACACTTTAGTATGCAAGCAATGGTATGTGCATTCTTGCTCCGATGTAGAAGGGAGCTGAGTTTACCTCTGTTACAGCGCGTCTATGTGAAAACAGCAGTATCAAATGCGGGGGTGGGGTGTGTTTGGGCTTGTGAATGCGGCTGAGATAATAAAACTGACTAAAAAGAAAAAAAACCAAAGCTAACCTTTACAAGTATCATAAATTACACTGGCTGTTACAGACTGAAATCAAATGTATGTTTTTTTATTCTAAAATAGTAAGACTATGAGCAGTTTACTTCTCAAAACAGAGTGGTGCAGGATTGAACTCACGACCTTTTAATTCCCAGTCAGCAGCTGATTCTATTGCGCCACGGAGGCAGTCATAATAAATAGGTGTCAATGTCGCATGTTAAGGCGGCTTTTTGTTTCTGCAGTTATATTTTTGAATAAAAGCACAATTTTTGTGTTAGATTTGTACCTTTTATGAAAGTATTTCTGTGATACTTCAGGCTTCATACATTATATAGTTTATGCCTACATTTTGTCATCTACTAGTAGAATATAAAAAACATTTCTGTTTTAACAATGTGTTTACACAGATTACTGTAGAAACGGAACAGACATGAAATGCGTGTGTTCCAAACAACGATCTATTATTTCCACTCTAAAACTCCACTTCACTCCCAGAAAATCAATCAAGGCATGAGCTGGGAGAAGTTTGTGCACGTTCTCAGTCAGTGGGGAGATGGAATAGCCGGCTGCTTGCAGCCTGATTTTTATCAGCACATTTCGATGACAAAAGACGCTGGTGGAGAGCTGTGAACGATTTTAAGAAGCGATTTAAGGTGGGATGGATTTACGAGTTTTTTCGTAGGCTCTGATAATTCTAGTGTTAAATGAGATCAGTGTTATCAGGTGTTGTCACTGATTAGGAATCTTGTTGGAACAAAAACCTGCAGCCACAGGGGGTCCCCAGGACCGAGTTTGGGAAGCACTGGTCTGTTACATTAACTGGCCTTGTGTGGTTCTGAGTGTATCAGCTGATATATGTTTGCTGCCTGCCTAGGAAACTATTGCTTCTGGAATAGGCTGCCACTCCATACAACCTGGTACCGTAAAACACAGACTCAGGAAATGGATGGTCGAATCGGTGCACAGTCAGGCAAATGACTGTTATATAAAACAAAATTTCATCAGTGTTTAAAAAAATCTGAAAACTGTGGGAAGCCAGACCCAATCATTGGAGTGATGATAAGTTATCAGATCAATTTCAAACATTAAGACAGATCCTATGTTAGTTGTTTAGGTAACTTGGTTGTCCAGCCTCATGCCATCATGAAGAACAGAGGTAACTGAGTTTCTTGTATTATGGGATTCAATTGGAACCAGTGGGCACAAACACCATTAAACAGCAAACAATATTAAAACAGCCATGAAAAAATCTGAAGTTACTTGCATCTCATAATCCACATGTCAATTATCCAGTTGGCAGGGCTCTTGGACAATGAATGAGGTATCTCCATGAAGTCAGCCTTTTTGACCACTTAGGTCCATATCACATTACAAGTCTTTTCCAGTGATTTTCAGCTGTAGACTTCATTTACATAAATTTAGCAAGTCGGAGGCTGTTGGCGGCACACTCCTGTGAAGCTGGTCAGGTAATGTGACATGCCCCCTGACTCACCCCAACAAAATCAGCATGGTTTTGTCTTTAGCTATAAGGGCAGGCATTGTGCACATCAGTGCTGACAACCAATGAATGCTTATCTGGCAGTTTAACACATAAAATTCAGAGATGAGGAATAAAGGAGGCACGTATTTGTCACCTCACAAACAGAAGAGAGGCTCATCTGTTGTTGTCTTGTATTTTACATACCTCAACAGATTGGAAAAAAAGAACAAAAATGGCAGAGGTTGCAAATGAACTCTCTGTATCGTTAAACCAGGCAGCACATCATTGGCTGTCACAGAAAGTGGCGAGCATGACTATGCTGGAAGGTTCGGCACTCAGTTGGTAAATGTGACATGGGTTGATTTTCACTTGCATAAAATTGGCACAATCTAGCGATGAGATCAGTGGCTGCTATAAGCAAATCCAACATACCCCATGAATAGAAGTCGAATACTCTTAACACTGACTTTAGTTTAGTAGTTGTGTGAAATATAAGCTCTTTCATTATTAGGTTTAAATAAGTATACAGTACCAGTAATAATTCATTGTGCTGCCGGAGACCTCCCAGTGAAAAGCTGGACACTGGGTGTGAATTTCGGCTGCCTGATCTCTCCATAGGCAGGGGTCCTTTAGTGTAGGTTTTCCATCCTTAACCTCATTAGAGCTCCTTTGCAGCCTTGGGCATTGCCCCCTGCCGAGGAAATGACACCTCAGTATGAGGAGCGAGGAACAACGGTGAGATAATCCTTAGCGTTACCAGGCATTCAGTTTTTCTCCTCAATAATCTTTCCATCTGTCGATCTGTATTAGTTAATCCCCAGCTGTATAGTGTATTGGGCTATTTGTGTGGATAATTCATCCTTCCTTACACTTTATTTAATCTCCTTAATAGAGAACATCAGGCTATTTCTCTGAGTAATCCATCTAGACGATTTATTTAACACCAACAATCATGGGGAGTAGATTAGATAGTCTGTCTAAATACTGTGATTCATCCAAATATTTATTTAATCTATAAAATCATAGAGTATTGAGCTTGTTGTCTACATAAAACATCCATCCATTCTTTGTCCACTTTTCTAAGGTCAGGGACTAATGGGCAATATCTCTAGATATTCTGTTCTTCCATTTGATTTAGTTATCCCAACGATGGGATTTTGAGCTGTTTGTTGACGTAGTTCATCCATTCATTTCTGAACCAGATTTTTCCAGTACAAGTAAGCGGAGAGGTGTTTATTCCAGAATTATTGGGCAAAACAAAAGAACTGGAGATGATGGCAGTCAGGTACAAGACACACGCCATTTGTGTTTTGGAGAGTCAAACATTGTTATCACAACCTGCTTAAAGATGGCTGCTGCTGCTGTGATAAGGTATGTTCTCAGAATCTGATTTTGAAAAATAGATGGTATACGCTTTTTTGACAGACTAGTCAGGGCCGTTTCTGACCGATTTGTTGCCCCTGACAAAGAAAATCTGTACCACTACCCCTTTCACACCACCATACACAGACACACACGCAATATGCTACTAACACAGGCTAATTACTTATTTCATTAAAAATAAATGTAAACAGAATAATAAAATAATAATAATATAACAAAAGCAATTAAATTGTGTATGTACTAAAACATACAAAACTTAAACAATAAAATAACAAAATAGAACCACTTTGCATTTAAATGATTTACAGTGCTCAATGTGTCCCTGCGTAATGTCCCTCTGGTGTGTATTTACTGGTTAAAAATCCCTGGTGGTGTGTTGGCCATTGAGCCCCTGATGCAGTGCCAGTGCTGTTGCCTCCAAGACCTCTTCTACTATGGCTCGCACTCTCACCTTAGTACCTCCTGACCCAAGGAAAAAGACAATCGGGTGGCAGCATTGACAAGAGGAGGCCACCTGGACTCACTTACTGGAGTGTGGACTGCACCCGGATTGGCCGTCACTCATTCTGCGGCAGTGCACTTGAAGAAGAGAAGGTGGGGACCAGGATTCGGGCGTGTGTCTGTCTGGCAGGCTGCACGTCACACATAGGAAGACCAGGGGGCGAGTCCTGACTCCTGGTCCTGGCAGCAGCTAACTGCTGAGGTTGATGTGCCATGGGCACAGCCCACAGGTAGCAAGCAGGCCGCACATCACACAAGATGCCTGATAGATTGTGCTGGGCATAATGTAGACAGTGCAGGCGCTGCTGAGGTGCACAACATAAACATTTCTTTGTGCTCCAGTCCAGTCTGGACATTTTTTTCTAAACAAAATAAAGATAGACATCTCCGCAGAGGGCTGCAGTAATGTATCCTGTTCACTAGAGGGCACCTCACACCACCCTTGCCTGGACAGCATATGCCCAGAAACAGCCCAGAGTGCCTCCTCCATTTATTAAAACAGTTAAATGTGTCTGAAGTGATTTTTCTTTAGGCAAACAGAGGGGGGCTTTCTTCATGCATTCTGTTTTCAACGTTAAAAAGCTGAACAGTAATTACCAATCTTTCTCAAAAATGCTCAGTTTATAGACCCGTTTGTGTCACTAATAACAGTTCTTTTGTTAAGCATTCACAATGGAAAGTAAACAAATTAGAAGTCTCTTACAAGCTTTTATAAAATAACACCACTTTGTTCCTTTACAAAATGGACATTAATCTGTAAACTGATCCTGGAGCTTTCATCAGCGCCACAAGGTGGCACAAAATATTAGATGTAAGAAGTTAAGAAGCTTAAGTCCTTTCAATAGAAATTCACTGCTGGAAATAATCAATGTTGAAATCTGTCTGTGTCTGAGTGCTTGTGCTGTTAGCATTTTCAAGTTATTATCTGCCAAGGGCCATCAGAAGAAGGCTGGAAATCTCTGTGAATATGCAGATTAGCCCAGAATTGCCTATCAATCATACTTTATACATAATTTCTTAAGATGGGGTCCTTCATTTTCTGTCTGTTGATGAGATTGTGTGTCTGCTGCTGTGCAGATTACTTTGTGTTTGTGACAGCTGCTGTATAAAAACGCATTTGTTTTTGACACACATACTCATTGTTCTCTTTCAGCCAACACCTTTCCCTACATACTGTATATATATATTTGCTCAGTAAGCATCATAAAATAAGGTAAGGAGCAGGTTAAAATCAGCAGATTTGTGTTTCCAAGTCTAACATTTTTACAGCAAGCCACACTGTTGCCCATTTGTTATGCTGGGGTGCAATTTATGCCATTTCAGCTCCCAGATGAATTTAAAATGCTACTTGTAGGTTACAGCAATGATACACAATCAGGGTTTACGTCTAACTATGGAGTCTCACGATTTCAAGTGGACTGTACTTTTAACAACATGCTGATATCCTGCTGAGCGTAGCCCATGATGCACTGATATAGCAATGATCTTGGATACCTGGAACAACGGTATGTCACCAGCTCATCGGGCAGAAAATAAAAAAGGAGCATAATATATGCCTTTGCATTTAGGTGCATTTAGAGACTGGCTAGCTGTTTTAAAAGTTAGAGCATTTTTACATTTTCAGTTACATGATATATCATTTGATGCACGTACTTGGACACATCATCAGTGAAAGAACTTCGGGTGTTTTGGGTCTTTCAAAGTATAATACACCCTCTTCCAAGTGATCCAATTGAGGTTGAGCAGGCCTCAGCCTGTGTCCAAGTGACTTACTATAGCCCCATGGGTCTCCTCTCTTAAGCCAGAGCCATCTGGAGGCTTTCTCTGCAGGTTTCAAGTTATCTCTGCACCTCTGCACCCCACTTCTACATGCAAGCACCCTGTTCTCCATCCTTGCCATCAACCCTCAACCAGCTCCTGGTACTTTGCTTCTTCCTCTCTCAGGCCTTTTCCATCCTCTCCTCCCATGGAACGATAAGCTCAACACAGATGAGGTGTTTTGTGGCTTCTGAGCTGCTGAGGATGTCAGGTCTCAGTGTGGTCTGGATGATGTAAAATGCTACTCTATGTTGCTTTTCTAGGTCAACCAACATCACTCCTCCATCCCGTGCTGTGTGTGGCAGACCAGTCTCAATGCACTTTAATGGCAGCTCTCCCTCTTTGATAAATGCCACCACTTTGGTGGACATGTGGACGTATCTACTGGTGTCTATCCCCTTGCTGATCTCTCTTGCCCCTGACCTGAGCACTTGATCATGTCGCCATTGATATCAGCCCTCCCCTGAGTGTTAGGGCAGCAGCTTATATTCTCAAATGTTCCATAGCCTGAACACAGGTAACAGGATGGTAAATCTGTCTTACACCATAAGGAATCAATTCATAGTTTATCATAATTTTGTTTAATACACACTTTTGTAATTGTGAGTCATATTCAAAAGTAACTGTGAAAATACAATGTAATTATACAGTATTTATTATTAGTGTGAATGAAACATGTTTTTAAGTCCATTTTAAAATTTCATGTGGCTGAAGTTGCTTTGATAGGTAACAGATTTCAACTCAAATCATGAAAAGCTCCATGCACTATTATTAGTTGCTGTTGGATGTGGAGAGTCTGAGGCTAGCTGTAGTTTAAATATCTTATTTTTTACTTTTACAGACATGAAAATCATGTCGATTTACCCACTTTGATTTCAAGGAACTGGAGAAGTATCCTACTGTGACTGAGGTTCACAGAGATGAGAGCGAGATGGAGTAGAGGCAGAAGCGAGACAGTCATTGCATTACAAGATCTACTCCTGAATTCTGGTACAATAAGGGACGATACAGTGATGAATAAAGAAACAATATCATTACTAATTATTGAATACATAAGCAATATCATTATTAGCGAATTGCATAATTAAATGCCCGCCTAATGTCATACTTTCCCTATATGGTAATACTCAGTCATCCAACCTCAGCCTACGTTTGACCACATCCCATCACTTGTCCTGCAGTGGTGTGTTGTGGTCGAAATTTAACATCTTATTAAAGAAAGAAACATCCTCTAACAGGACAATTCAGTAATCAGGCAGGAGAAAAGCTGTTCATTGTATCTTTTAATAACTCCTCAGCAAAATGCCTTGGAGGGAGCAGTCTGTTACAGCCTGGTCAGAATGGTAACAGAAACAAAGAATAGAGGTTCATTTATAAACTGTTAGAATTTACATGTAGTGTCAATCAATGTATACATTTTACTCTGGTTGGTTTGTTGGTTTACACCCAAATATTTATATAGAATAAAAGTCTGTTATATTATATTCTGGTTCTTCTTATACCTTTTGAGATGAGACACCACCCTTGAAATTTCTGTCCATTGTAGTTTATAGGACATCTGCTGATTTCTTAGTCATCCTTCAGTACATTTTGTATATTCCATCAACCTTTCTTCTGGTATATTCTTTATTTACTTGACCATCTCAGTATTTTTCCTAAACCAAATCTTGTATTTCAGTGTACAATTTGTTGTTCACTTGACCTTTATTTGGTTTCCCACATTTATTAACCCTTCATGCTATTTCTTTAAGACGAATGCTACGTATGTTACCTTAAAATTATTCTTCCACAGTGTCTTTGCCTCAGTACTCCTGACTTACTTGTTTCATTGTTTTAGCGTCAAAAGTAACAGTTGAACAAGTAGAAGAAAAAATCTATATAAAAATATACAAGGTGAAGGAATCCCTCTCAAGGTAAAAATGGAAAGAGTAAACCAATGTGTAGTTGAAGTTGTGCAGAATGTTTCTCTGTTTTAAGACAGATGAGTTTGCAATGCTGTTCAACTGAAAACTTTGAAATTTCAAAAATGTGTATGGTGTGCTCTAGCATAGATATCTCAATGAAAATTGAACTGTCCTGACAAACTTCTTTGAAGATGTGTGTGTGCCAAATTTCATCAAAATTGGTCCACTAAGAGATGAGCTTTTCCATGCACACAGACAGATGGACATGGCTATTGCAGTAGGTGCTTTTTGCATTATATGAAGACACACCTGAAAAAAGGAACCAAAACCTAATAGATTGTGCCAAAAGAGTAATTAAATTGTGCATGTACCCTAGGAACATAATCACCAAAACTTAGTGCTAACTATACTGGAACTTGTCTTAGGGTTGCTTCCACAAAGTGTCTGAAACTAGGAAAAGAGCTGAACAAGGGGGATAGGAAAATGGGTCTATTAGGTAACCTGATTTATGCTTTCTATTCAAAAAAATTAACTTATGTTTATTATGGCACCTGAATACTATTGCTACTACTACTGCTATTACTACACAAAAAATCCTGCTGCTTGTACATTAAGGGTTAGAAAAAAGATTTGGATTCCACCAATCAACTACACAGTCTGGAGACCACATTTTGATACAGTAGGCTTTGTTCAAATCATTTGAAACAAGCAAATACAATGTTTAGGAACTGGGAGCTTACCTGGAAACAGGGGCCAGGGGCACATCAGGTACGCTGACTTGTATTTTTTATTAACATTTACAATGTCTGCAGGTAGGCAGCACAGTGTGGCGCAGTGTTAGCACTGATGTCTCGCATTAAGGAGACCAGCCTTTGAGTCCTGGGTCCTGCCTGCATCAAGTTTGCATGTTCTCCTTGTGTCTGCATGGGTTTCTTCCCACTGACCACAGACACATAGATTAGGTGAATTTTTGACACTAAATTGGTCCTAGTGTGTGTTTGGTGTGTGTGTTTGCGTGGGTGTGTATGTGTGTGTTCACCCTGTGATGGAGTGTTGCCCTGTCCAGGGTTTGTTCTTGCCTTGTGTTCTTTGCTAGCTGGGATAGACTCATGCACAACAATCCACAGACACCCAATGTAACCCTGGTCTAAATTAAATGGATTAGAAATTAAATGAAATGTCTGTAAATGCTGACTGAATGGTATGCATTACAGGGTTTTTTTAGATGAAATTCTGGCATCCCTTTTTAGGTACCATTGACGTCAGATTGTTTGTAGAACAGACAAAATGTAGGTTGTTTTTAAATTATATGAACGAAGTACCCTAAAGTGGAGAAAAAACTATATTAAAGTCATGGTGGTCCAAAACTGGCTCCAAGGACATGGCTGTGTTCAAAATGTGTAGTAGCTGAACAAAAATTTGACATTTGGAAATTGCTATGCTTTCTTGTAAAATTAGGACCTGTACATTTATGACAGACCTAATAGAGTTAATGGTGGGTCAAAATAAACTCCAAAATAACTGGAAGGCATACATTTTTAGAAGCTGTATAAATTAGGGGATTCTTATTTATTCATTTATTTATTGTTACTGTTTACTAATTTAGGCAAATGTAAGAAAAGCCTCAAAATTTCATCCTGAACAAATGAAATTAAGAATACTGTTACTGATTTCAACCACAAATCTGTGTCAAATGTGACCAAAGGATGTTGTAAAAGTTAAATAAAAAGAGATTATATACTGTATTATGACAGCACCAGAAAGTGATAATATGTTGCATGTTGGTTGGACTTGCAAGTAAAATTTTCCCAGCTCTGCTACTACTCTTATTACTACTTCAAACAAATATCTGTCAAATTTCCAGAATTTAATATTGAGCAGAATTCCCTTTTTTCTAACCATTTTTTAAAGGTATGCCTGTAATTATCATACTCTTGCCTGTCACTAAACTGGCACTGTACTTCAATGCAGTTTTGGGATTGAGATCCAATAGGCTACATAGGTCACTGAGCCACCACCTGCTTACTGGCAAACCAATCCCAGGCCAGGAATCTTTCTCATCTTTCTCATGATGCACTGCTTATGATGTTATCAGGAGTGCCAGTATAAAGATCCCTCTAGTAGTCATGCAGTTTCTGAAATTGGACCAAGTACAGTACATATCTAATTTCATTGTATGATTACTATTGTGATTACAAGTTTTGACATAAACTCTGTTATTTGACTTTGATTTTCAGTTTGTATTTTGGCTCTTTTGACTTACTATGATTTTGACCCTTACTTTACTCCATTCTTTCTCCTGAACCTGACTCTCTATTTTCAGACTGACTGCCACTTTTGCAGTCAGTACATGACCTCAACTTGACAGAACATTGAGTTGCAGAAGCCCATATTAGTGGAACTCCTAAAGCCAGTGAATACACACTCACAGCTTGAATTTTAGTGCAGGACTGCAGCATCATAGGCCCCCAGTCAAAATAATGTGCTGGGGCCCCTATTTTGATAGCAAAACAGAAACATATAAAAACATCAGAAACATTGTGGGCCCTATGTTCGTAGGGTCCTTGGTGATTGCCCATTGTGTTCATACGTTAAGACAGCCCTGATTGCAGATAGCATGCCTATCATTTAAAATTCTCTCATGTTTTAACTTAATAAAGTGGGAATATCTCACTTCTCTTTCAAGACAAAAAAGCTTGAATTATTGGTATTTGAAATTAAAGGGTGGAGTGCCTTGGGAGCGAGATCCTGCCCCAAGTGGAGGAGTTCAAGTATCTCGGGGTCTTGTTCACGAGTGAGGGAAGAATGGAGTGTGAGATTGACAGGCGGATCGGTGTGGCGTCCGCAGTGATGCGGGCTCTGCATCGGTCTGTCGTGGTGAAAAAGGAGCTGAGCCGTAAGGCAAAGCTCTCAATTTACCAGATGATCTACGTTCCTACCCTTACCTATGGTCATGAGCTATGGGTAGTGACCGAAAGAACGAGATCGCGAATACAAGCAGCTGAAATGAGTTTCCTCTGCAGGGTGTCTGGGCTTTCCCTTAAAGATAGGGTGAGAAGCTCAGTCATCCGGGAGGGGCTCAGAGTAGAGCCGCTGCTCCTCCGCATCGAGAGGAGTCAGTTGAGGTGGCTCGGACATCTGATTAGAATGCCTCCTGGACGCCTCCCTGGTGAGGTGTTTCGGGCACGTCTAACCGGGTGGAGGCCCCGGGGAAGACTCAGGACACTCAGGAGGGACTATGTCTCCCGGCTGGCCTGGGAACACCTCAGGATTCCCCCGGAAGAGCTAGAAGAAGTGGCCAGGAAGAGGGAAGTCTGGGTATCTCTGCTCAAGCTGCTGCCCCCGCGACCCGACCTCAGATAAGCAGAAGAGGGGATGGATGGATGGAATTAATATAAAAATAAATGAATTGTGCATACTTTGAAAACTTGATAATGTGACCAATCTTCTGTCATTTGCAATCATTTGAATAAAGGATTTGATATAATGGCAAGATTAAACACTTTTTAAGGCAACATCATACATAGCCCTGGAAAAGGAGGCGTTGTATTCATCCACTGATTGTCCAGCCATTCATCCCCTTTCTAACTGGCTTATCCTTTTCATGGTCACTGGGAGTAGCTATGTGTTCTTGCTGCTATGGGCATAAGGCAGGAACCAAACTTAGAAGGGCGTCACACTCACACGCATTTACACTTAACACTGTAGAGCTAATTTAGGGTCATCAAGTAATCTTACCTGCAAGTTTCAAATTAAATGGGTATCTCTGTACCTATGGGCAGTTTATAATGGTGATGAAACAAATTGCTTAAAATGTTGTAGGACAAAGTGAGCATTTCCAATTCTGTCTGGCTTTAGTGGCATTCCAGGCGTGTTAAAGCAGCAGATTTAACAGAAATCCAGCACACCAAAACCCCAACTTACATTCCAAAATAAGTGACTGAGCTCTTCGTACCAGGATCTGCCTGTACTTCATCTGATAACAAAGGTGTAAATCAGAGCTGAACTGACATCTTTTCAGAGGCCTCTCTGCAGACTTCTTGAACCAGAATGTGCAAAAGGGACTCAAGCAAGAATAAAGAGCTGTATGAGGTGGTAACCAAAAATAACTGGAATCTGTACCTGTCGTGCATTCTACTGTAGACTTAGTTACAAATTTCGCATACTTACAGTATTCTGAGGCGTTGCTCTGTATTGTTTGTAAGGCATTCAATTTCGGTTTTTCTTGGTGCTTATTAAACATTTTCTGTGATTTTTGTGATGGATGATCATAAAGAACAGCGAATCTGCATTAAATTTAGTTTTCTCTTAGGAAAAACAGTTGCTGAAACTGTAGTGATGCTTGAAACTGCTTTTAAAGAGGATGCTTTAAGTAAAACACAGGTCTACGAATGGTTTTCGCAGTTCAACTGAAGGGAAATGTCGCTTGAAGACCAAACAAGATCTGGCAGACCTTCCACAATTAGGAATGATGAAAATCTTGAAAACGTTTGCAATGCAATTTATAGAGATCGTCATCGGACTATTGAAGCGATTTCTGAATTGTCTTGCGTGTCTTGGAGTTCTTGCCACCTTCCCTACTCACCTGATCTTTGCTCCATGTGATTTTTTCTTGTTCCCGTATATGAAAAAAAACTCAAAGGAAAGTGTTTTTGTACCATGGAGAAAGTCAAAGAAAAATTGCTGCAGGCATTTGGCAACGTTCTTCTTTAGCAATTCCAAAAATGTTTCCACCAGTGGGAAAACCGTTGGGACAAGCACATTCATTCACATGGAGAATACTTTGAATGAGTCTAAAGTTTCAGTAAGTAAAATGTTTTTTTAAATTCTGGTTATTTTTGGGTACCCCCTCATAAATCAATGAATGACAACTCTAATGGACAGAAGAACTCACCTATGAGGAGACATTAATTTTGTGACTGGAAGTGACTTTAATCCAATCAAATGAAGTTATACATTACCTTAAAACTCGCTGCACCATACTGAAGATTCTCTACGGCTCGCACTGGTTTCTCTCTCAATGGAGCATTGAGGAAACTCTCAGGGGATTCCCTGGGGCACTTCGCCAAAGGTCATTGCTCAGCACACTCTCCAGAAAAATACTGAAAATCCCTGAAACAGTTTTTTCTCTCTGAAACTAAAAACTGATGAGCCACTCTTTCTCTCTTTGAGAATCTAAAACCAGTAATGTTCCTATCTATTCTCAGTCTGCCATTCCAAAGCTGTTTGCCAGTAGTCTGAAATGGCTGAGCAGTAGCCATTACTTCAGGATTGGAACTACAACATCTAAACTCTTGTGCCACTGCACACCACACACAAGCGATCACGCACCAAAGAGAAAGAGTGCTCTCAAATGCAAGAACAATCCTCCACTTGTACCTAAAGCAACAACAAAGCTACAACTCCACACAACATCGGACATCATCTTTATAGACTTGGGATTGTAAAACTGTTTATCTGTGCCAAGATAAATTAGAACTCTCAATAGCAAGTAAACAGACATCCATCTATTTTATATGTTTGTCTCTCTAGTCTGTCCATGTTCTGTCTCATATGTTTATAAATCCTTGTGTTTATCAATGAATTGTATTATTGTGTTTTTAACATGAGTGTGTTTCAGTTCAGGTTTTAGAATAAATCATAGTACAGAAGCTGCACTGATTAAAGTTGTAAATGATTTGTGAATTAATGCAGACAGAGGCTATATATGTGTTCTTATTCTTTTATAGGGTTAGGGTTAGGGTTAGAAAAAAACATAGGTATGAAACACATGCAGAGCAATATACAGAATATGAAAGCAGAAAAAAACCACAGTGTCAAAACAAAGAAAGTAGACATTGCATTAGCGCAAACAAAGATAAATTATTACTCGGAAAAATAATGAAAAGGAGAATAGAGATCGAATATATGAACATAGGTGATATGTCAGAAGTATGTAAATATTTCAAGGCTTTGGAGTTTAAGCCAGAGAATTTCAAAAACGGGGTTTAACTCACATGCATTTATTGGTTACTTTGCAAAAAAATTATTAACTGCTGATGGTGTAGATCATTTTGTCTGTGCTGAAATTCCAAACAGAGAAACCTATCCTGAATTATGGTACAAAGTCATTAAACACATGTCTCACGGACCTCATTTACAAGATTCAGCATGATGGGACTCGAAAGATTCCAAATATTGTTTTTACAGAAGTTCTGAAATAAAAGTGAAACTAATGAAATAGCAACAATTCAAAGAAAAAAAAAATCTTACAAGTGTGTATCTGGAAAACCAAACACAGGGGTTGGCGAGCGAAGTGAGCAGGGGGTGAAACCCCCTAGTATTCTTAAATTTTATTGGTTATTTTTAATTGTGTTCTTTTCTTGTAACTTTCTTTTTGTTATCTTGTAAAACAATTTCAGCTACATTGCTAAATGAAAATGTGCTATATAAATAAATATTGTTGTTGTTCAGTTACCATGATATAAGTCTAAAGGCAGGAGACTCTCTCCTACAACAGAGAAATGTATGGTAAATAAAGTAGGAGTCTTACCAAATTATCTAATCAATTACTGGAATCCGAAGGCAAGACGGATAATTGATTTACAAAGTTAAATCTCCACTTCTTACCATATTATTATGGCTGTTCCTGGGTGAGCAAGTTAAAATTCATTTTTACCCTTCCTACAATGTTCATTTCAAAATAAAATGTATTTAGTTGCTTCAGTAAACTTCAAATGATACATCATGCAACATATTAACAGAAGCACTTAATCTCAGAGACGTGCACTTAGTTGGGCTGCGAAAGCAACATACTTTATTGCAGACACTGAATTTGTGTAGTCCATAGTGCTTCCAAAGCCAACGTAATATTCATTAGTATAACAACTAAAAACTTATAAGGGTAGTTTTGGAAGCTACTGGACCAAATGGGATGCAGTTCCCAGTTGCAAATATTTACTATAGTTAAGGTCAGTCTAGTTCAATTATGAATTCTACTGTACATTCAAGCACAGTCAAATGCAATGACACAATCGGATCACTTAATGTAGAGGAGTTCTGAACTGACAGAATTATTTTCAAACGGTAAGATTGATTTTACAAATGTAGCCTTAAACTTGGGACAAATTTTAAAAAAGAGGCAGGAATATGGAAATTAAATCATCTTGACTGTATGAGTTAAATTTGTGAATAGATTTGACTTGCTAATTAAATATTATTGTTCTTTAAGTGTGACTTTCCAGCTAATGTCTCCTCCATAAACACTACTAACGCAAACAAAAACCTCAAAACAGCAAACATCAGAAACCTGACAAAGTGACTCGCTGACAACCATCATTTTAAAATTCAATATCGTGAATATTGTGGGGGTCTTTTGGCTAATGTGTGTGTCTTTAATGCTATTAGTATGAGACAGTGACTCAGAAGGTGGAGTCCATTTTTGGAAACTAGGACAAGTGGACAAGTGGGTGTGCTCCAATTCCACTCTACAGAGCAAGCCGGGGTACTACAATGGAGAACCTGTCGGGCAGATGAACCTCGGCTTCAGGACAGCAATGTGTACTCCAACTTGGCACTGGAACAGTAGACCATCTCTTGGTATTTCCATATATTTAAAGGGTCTGGAGAATCAACCAATCTTGTCATCATAAGCTTAGAAGACTTAGAAACAATCTCCTCCTTCTTTAAGAAACTCTTTTTAAATTTGCAAAGGAACATGTATTTTAGTGTATGGTTTAGAAAACAATCAATAAATAAAGAAGAGCCTTGGGCCATTATTCTATATGAAATTCCAAAAACGGATGTCCTTTATTTGCACCTACAGGTGCAGTTCCATGTGCTCTGGTTTAATGAAACATTGCAGACTGAAGAACTCTAACTGAAAAGCTTCCTTTAATCAGCTAGATTCTTTTACATAACACATTTGAATATATTTTCCTTTTTCACCAATCAGCTTTAAATAAATGGTATATTTAAGTATTAAGTAATGTCCTAAACTAACTAAACATACGAAATGTCCCAAGTGTAAGAAATAAGACTTCTCACATGTAAACTGTTATCAGAGAATAAAACCACAAAGTTAGATGTTATATATGATTTCATTTTCTAATTTAAAATGTGATGGTACAAATAAAGTTAGGAGTCCTAGTCTAACAGACAGGAATTTTCAAAGACTTTTTTTCTTTTCTCTTAAGTGTACAAATTTGTACAATGTTTTGTGTTTTACTGTAAGCTTTTCAGCTTTTATTTTAACTCTGTTATCTTTTGCCCGTTGACCCAATGGTGCAGTGTTAAACATGACAGCTCCAGGACTGCATTAATCCTTGCAGCACTGCCTGCGTGGGGTTTGATCATTGCTCATGTGTTCTAGTTTTATGGCAATTTAAAATCACATTTTCAAACCTACTCAATCCAGTTCATGGCACGAGGGGCCAGCGTCTATTCTGTAAGCAATGGGCAAAAGGCAAGAATCAACCTTGGACAGGCTGTTGGTCCACTGCTGGGCCACGGTGCTGCAGAAAACAAACTGATGGATTCTTTTATGACACAGGAAAGAAATTGGACATATTCAATAATTTGTTTTTCTTTTCAAATAAGGTGATCTACTGAGCTTCTCATAAAAAATAGCCCCATTTTCCAACATAGATTTAAATGCTTTGGTGTTGAAAAAATTTGCATTACTTTCAAAGTTTATAATCTTAGTCAGCACTACAAGTGCAGGGTGTCCTTGATGTTAATAGTAAGAAATCAATCACTGGTCCAGGCTCCCTGTCAGCAACAATATACATTTCAATTTCACTGAAAAACACTTTCAAGTGAGAGAGAATAAACTCTGTCCTATCCACGCTCTGTGACTCTCCATCACATCATTTAAAGAAGAAAGAAAACATTGTCATTGCTTCTTATCTGGCACTTCATTTTTCATATGAAATTTCAATTTTATCATTTGAAGCTGAAAGCTATGAATCTACGTTCAGATTGTTTAAAAACTCTTGTATGAGTTTAAAAGTGTATCATTTGTGTGACTTTGTGGTAGAAAAGTTGATATTCTGTACTTCTTGCTTGAATTTAACATTGTCTGATGGATGGAAACAGATTGATAATAGAAAGGATTTAAAGATTAAAAAATGTATTACGCAGTCTGAAAGAAACACATGTCAAATGTCCAAGTATAACAGAAGCCTTATAAGATCCAATTTAAAGGGAACAAGTGGAAAGTATTTTGATCTCACATCACAGGTTACCCGTTAGTCTCTTTTGTCTCTGAGAACTGTCAGTCTGCCTGAATCCCTCCTCCATCTCAAACCTCTCTGGAATTACAACTCTCGTACATGTCATGTAAGTTCACCATAACCAGACCAGTGAAGACAACATGTAGGGGCTTCCCTAATGACAACTATTGGGTATCAACTCATTGTAATGTCTCTTTTGTAGCCAGGTAATGATGCTCAAATAACCTAATATATAAAGCTGAATGTGTGTGTGTGTGTGTGCTTGTCTAGTATTAGAATCCACACCACTGAATATGCCTCCACCAGATTTTGCACAAATTGGTCATTTGTACAGGGGAATACAATAGGCTGTGTTTCGTTCCAAAATCTTTCCCCTGGAGAACCTTATTTGATAACCGCACCTGCAGTCTTTAGTAGGGAAGTGCTCCCTAGAAAGTATTTCTTGATACTGTGGTGAGGCTCAGCAGCTTTATGAATCTTGGAGTTACCATCACCAACAACCTGAAGTGGGCAAAACACATCACAGCTATCATCAAGAAGACTTGTCCATGCCTTTAGTTCTTCACATGTATGAGATGTCTCCATCAGTGCCCACCAACATCTACAGGTGCTCGATAGTCTGTCCTTACTAGCTGCCTCATATCAGGGTGTAATAATCTGCTGTCATTGTGATTCTCGGTGTACTGTTGTCTTAAAAGTAATGTGTCATTAAGTGAAGTTTAATTGTTTTGAATGAATGCACCTTCCCCTTTAACCCTTTGAACCCTGCCCTCCCCAGACTTTTGGCATTATAATTCTAGCTTCCTCAGCAATTTTCAATAATTTTAAAAAACAAAAATTTTGATTTAGAAAAGTACAATTTTTGAAAATATGACAATAAGCCACAATGCAAATTCAACAGATTAATATTATAGAACAAGCCATATCACTTACAGTCTTGCAGTTTTTATTGTTTTTTTACCGTTCATTATAAGGGCCTAATGCTATCACTGCACTTTAAGTGACATGCTTCAAAGTTTTTAGTGGCAGAAGCAAGAGCACTTTGCACAATTTTTGCCATCTTCCAACTAATCACCCTGTGTCTCTGATTAGCCGAAGGGTCTCTCACTTCTGGCATCAAGCATCCAAACTCCCTCAGGTGTGGCGCAACCCACTCCGGGGACAGTGGCAGGTAGGGAGTTAGCCTGGGGCAGTACATCTGTGACACGGCAATGCAGATGGCTTAAGATGAGTGCTGCAAGGAAAAAAAACTCAACTGGACCAGAAGAGCAAAAGTTCTCTTTGTCCGCTTGTACTTCTCTTCACACACTCCATATCTCTGCTAAAGCACAATGTGAAATCCTTTCCATTTTCTTCTTGAAATGTATGAGAAAAAAACAAAACTGCAGTTAAAAACTACAGCAGTATAACTTGAATAAGAGTGTACCTAGACAGTGGCATATTATGTATGTAGTCTAATAGAGCAAAGACTGTTATTCTTGCGAGCCGGCTTATGACAGCAGAGAGGTATAGCGGTCTTTCAGGAATATGCCTCTACAGCATCAAACTGCAAGGTCTGTAGAGTAGAGTAGTGTAACAGTAGTGTAGCGTCACAGATATCCATAGGCTGTTCATCAGGCCAGCAGGGTTATGATGGTAGATAGCTGGGCTGTTATACCAGCCTTTCAGGTATACACCGCTATGCAGCGAGCCCAAAAACTGGCCTGCCGGCTTCAAAGGGTTAAAGCTAGAAGCCTCACTACTGAATTCAATTCGGGATATGCTTTTAAATCTTTAATTATTTATCATTGTGCATGTCACCTTTGTATCCTTCCCTGACTTTTCCTGATTTGCTACACTTCAACTCCCTATTTTGTTGTAACTCAAAGGTTATATTCAGAAAACTTTATTGATGGTATATTTCACTGTTTGTTTTTTTTTTTACAAGAAAGACCCCCTATTACATAACATCACAGGCAACGTCATTGAACGTTGCTTCCCAGGTATGAATCACTGTCTCATTACTTCAACTCTCACTTGACTGCATTTACATATAAATTTTATCTTAACAAATCCTCCCTACCATTGCTAGACAATACTAAACACTGATTCCCTGCTGTAAATTTCTATCTGTCTTCAGAAGAAAACTATGAAAAAAATCAGCAAAAATGTTACACATTGTTTCACTATGCATGATGAATATACAAAAAAAAATAAAACAAATCTGACTGTGCTCCAGGTATTTTAGCTATGTAGAAAAATATAATAAACATATAAACTTAACTGAAATGGCACTGCAATATTTTTCACACAACATGCAAAACAACAAGAATTTATTTCTTGATTACACCACAATCAGGAGTGCTGTAGTGGGCTTTAACAGGCCCTGTTCTTGACAGCCCCCCAGCCATGATTACCTAGGAAAACATGAAAAAATTCCTAAAAAAATACTCTTGTAGGGAAAAAAAAATGTAAGAAATCTTGGGATAGACAATTCAGAGAGGGACCTTCTTCCAGGTAGATTGGGCATGCAATGGTTGTCAAAAATGGGGTAAATACAATACACCAAACAAAATGAATCCTCTTCACGGAGCTAGATGGCCAATCTACCACTGCCACCTCAGAAATACAATACAATAGTAAAACATCCATCCATCCATCCTCTTCCGCTCATCCGAGGTCGGGCTGCGGACACAGTAGCTTGAGCAGAGATGCCCAGACTTCCCTCTCCCCGGCCACTTTTTCTAACTCTTCCGGGGGAAACCTGAGGCGTTCCCAGGCCAGCCGGGAGACATAGTCCACCCAGCATGTCCTGCGTCTTCCCCGGGACCTCCTCCCGGTTGGACGTGCCCAGAACACCTCATCAGGGAAAGCCCAGACACCCTGCGGAGGAAACTCATTTCAGCCGCTTGTATTTGCAATCTCGTTCTTTCGGTCACTACCCATAGCTCATGACCATATTTGAGGGTAGGGACATAGATTCACTGGTAAATTGAGAGCCTTGCCATATGGCTCAGCTCCTTTTTCACCACAACAGACTGATGCAGAGCCCGCATCACTGCGGATGCCGCACCAGTCCGCCTGTCGATCTCACGCTCCATTCTTCCTTCACTCATGAACAAGACCCTGAGATACTTGAACTCCTCCACTTGGGGTAGGATCTCGCTCCCGACCCTGAGAAGAAGATCACAGCCTGATGAAGCAAACAGGACAACATCATCTGCAGTAAGCAGTGACCAAATCCTGAATCCACCAAACTGGACTCCCTCAACACCCTGGCTGCACCTAGAAATTCTGTCAATAAAATTCATGAACAGAATCGGTGACAAAGAGCAGCCCTGAGTCCAACTCTCACTGGTAAGGGGTTTGACTTACTGCCGGCAATGTGGACCAAGCTGTGACACCGGTTGTACAGGGACTGAACAGCCCTTATCAGGGGGTCCTGTACCCCATACTCTCGGAGTACCCCCACAAGATTCCCCGAGGGACACGGTCGAATGCCTTTTCCAAGTCCACAAAACACATGTAGACTGGTTGGGCAAACTCCCATGCACCCTCCAGGACCCTGCCAAGGGTGTAGAGCTGTTTCACTGTTCCACGACCAGGATGAAAACCACACTGTTCCTCCTGAATCCGAGGTTCGACTATCTGACGGACCCTCCTCTCCAGGACCCCCGAATAGACTTTTCCAGTGAGGCTGAGGAGTGTGATCCCTCTGTAGTTGGAACGGACCCTCTGGTGCCCCTTCTTAAAGGTGGGGACCACCACCCTGGTCTGCCAATCCAGAGGCACTGTCCCCGATGTCCATGCGATGTTGCAGAGGCATGTCAACCAAAACAGTCCTACAACATCCAGAGCCTTGAGGAACTCTGGGCGTATCTCATCCACCCCCAGGGCCCTGCCACCAAGGTGTTTATTGACCACCATGGTGACCTCAGTCCTAGAGATAGGGGAGCCCACCTCCGAGTCCCCAGGCTCTGCTTTCTCATTGGAAGGCATGTTATTGGGATTGAGGAGGTCTTCGAAGTACTCCCCCCACCGACCCACAACATCCTGAGTCGAGGTCAGCAGTGCACCATCCCCACCATATACAGTGTTGACACTGCACTGCTTCCCCATCCTGAGTCGCCGGATGGTGGACCAGAATCTTCTTGAAGCCATCCGAAAGTCGTTCTCCATGGCCTCCCCAAACTCCTCCCACGCCCGAGTTTTTGCCTCAGCAACCACCGAAGCCGCATTCTGCTTGGCCTGCCGGTACCTATTAGCTGCCTCTAGAGTCCCACAGGACAAAAGGGTCCTGCAAGGACTCCTTCTTCAGCTTGACGGCATCCCTCACCGCCGGTGTCCACCAACGGGTTCGGGGATTGCCGCCACGACAGGCACCAACCACCTTACGGCCACAGCTCCAGTCAGTCACCTCAACAATAGAGGCACGGAACATGGCCCATTCAGACTCAATGTCCCCCACCTTCCTCGGTACGAAGTCGAATTTCTGCCTTGAGGTGGCAGTTGAAGCTACTTCTGACAGGGGACTCTGTCAGATGTTCCCTGCAGACTCTCACAACACATTTGGGCCTACCAGGCCTGACAGGCATCCTCCCCCACCATCGAAGCCTACTCACCACCAGGTGGCGATCAGTTGACAGCTCTGCCCCTCTCTTCACCTGAGTGTCCAAGACATGTGGCCGCAAGTCCGACGACATGACCACAAAGTCGATCATCTAAATGAGGCCTAGGGTGTCCTTTTGCCAAGTGCACATATGAACACCCTTATGCTTGAACATGGTGTTTGTTACGGACAATCCGTGACAAGCACAGAAGTCCAATAACAAATCACCGCACTGGTTCAGATGTGGGTCATTCCTCCCAATCATGCCCTTCCAGGTCCTACCGTCATTGCCCACATGAGCATTTAAGTCTCCCAGCAGAACGAGGGAGTCCCCAGAAGGTATGCCCTCTAGCACCCCCTCCAGAGACTCCAAAAAGGGTGGGTACTCCAAACTGCTGTACAGTGCATACACACAAACAACAGTTAGGACCCGTCCCCCCACCTGAAGGCGGAGGGAGGATACCCTCTCGTCCACTGCGGTAAACCCCAATGAACAGGCTCCAAGTCAGGGGGCAATAAGTATGCCTACACCTGCTCGGCGCCTCTCACCGGGGGCAACTCCAGAGTGGTAGAGAGTCCAGCCCATCGAGCCCCACCTCCAGACTTGGCTCTAGAGGGGGACCCCGGTGACCCGCGTCCAGGTGAGGGAAAACGCCGTCCAAATTTTGTATTCTTCATAGGAGGTTTTGTTGAACCGCTCTTTGTCTCATCCCTCACCTAGGACCACTTTGCCTTGGGTGGCCCTACCAGGGGCATAAAGCCCCGGACAACAGAGCTCCTAGGATCTTTGGGACAAGCAAACCTCTCCACCACAATAAGGTGGCAGTTCGAGGAGGGGAATAGTAAACCACTACAAGGCAAAATGCTTGAATAGATTATACCACTCACTAAAGACAGAACTATCACTGATGAGGATTCAGATTTGTTCAGAGTCCTGGAGACCTCGGCCGTCAAGCTGCCTCCCTCGTACTGGCCATTCCACAACTGATTCAGTGCTGGGCCGGACAGTATGATGAAAGGACCCTTCTACTCCTCCATCAGAGATGACTTTTCCATAGGCAGGCAAACAACTTGGCAGCACGGCAGTGGCACCAAATGCCACATTTGAGCACAGAGAAACAGAATAGAGGAGAATTAGTAACAAATTATAATTATCATATTACTTATGTTTTAGTGCTAATGACTAACAATAGAGAAGCGGTATGCACAGTAAATCAGCATCTCTACTCAAGGCATGTTAAACTGAAGTAATGTTTTGTAATGTTAGATTCCAGTGGAAGAAAGTAAAGCAAAAACAGTAAAGGTCCCAGTACTGAATCCTGCAGGGCACCATATCTCACTTCTCGGTATAATGATAGATTCAGAACATTTCTGTACATACTGGAATCAAGTTCATAAATAAGAACTAAACCAGGCAAAGACAGTGCCTGTAAGCCGAATGTCAGTTTCCAGCCAGTGTAGTGCAGTGGGTAGCGCTGCTGTCTCACAGTTAGAAGACCCGGGTTTGCTTCCTGGATCCTCCATGCGTGAAGTTTGCATGTTCTCCCCATGTCTGTGTGGGTTTCCTCCGGGTACTTCAGTTTCCTCCCACAGTCCAAAGACATGCAGGTTAGGTGCATTGGCGATCCTAAATTGTCCTTAGTGTGTGCTGGGTGTGTGTGTGTGTGTGTCCTACGATGGGTTGGCGCCCTGCTCGAGGTTTGTTTCCTGCCTTGCACCCTGTGTTGGCTGGGATTGGCTGCAGCAGACCCCCATGACCCTGTAGTTAGGATATAGCGGGTTGGATGATAGATGGATGGATGTTTCAAAAGACCACCTTAAGCTAAATGTAATACTGTACTGTTCAAAAGTACATTAAGTAGCCATATCTCCTGCACTTCAGAACAGGTCAGCCACCTGACGCTAAGCATTTTAAAAAACAAACTGCTAAAGACCCATTATTTTAATTTGCCTTTTCCATAGCTACATTTTAGTTGTACTCCTAATAGACTACTGCATATGGGCATAGAATTCTTCAGGGATCTGCAATCTTTACTAATCTCTACTTTTCTCTGATGTCTTTTCCAGTTCTTCTGTGGTGGGGATCTGCACCACCACCTGACCAAGGCACTATGCATCCCCCTGTGATGATGGAATGAAGGCAGGTGTCTCAGCTGTCCACAAGACCAATTTCATGAGTTCCTCTCGTATGAAGCCTGGAAACAAAGAGTATTGAATTAAAAACATTTATGGTAGGTAGAATGCCCAGCTGGAACTGGGTGGTCTTTTTTGGTCTTGGAACCCTTGCAGAGTTTGCTTTTTGTCCAGCCTAACTGGAGTTTTTTTTGTTTGTTTTCCTATCCTGTCAGCCATCTTATCACCAAACTCATCTTTAAAGACTTACATCATGATATTGTTTATAAGGATACTACCCTTCTACTTTATCTGTTTTTTTTAAGATCGTTTAGATTTGTTATTTTCTTTTTTACTTATCCTTATATATAATTTGATACTATCTGTATATATGGTGTTCGAGTCAATACCCCGTATGTATGGTGTTCGCGTCAATACCTCAACTCAATACAAGTCAGAACCATGCAATTGGACTCTGCCTCTGTAGTTAGAACATAACATGGCAAACGCGGACACAGTATTGCATGATTGGCTAAGAATGCTTGAATGCTTCAGTGACGTCACTGGGCAGGCGAGTATAGTAAGTCGGTGTTGGTTCAAGCAGATAACAGTAAGTTCGGTTGGTTTTTGAAACGTTGGTTTGGTGGGGTACACTTTCCTGGACTAACATCGTCGACTGACTTAAACCCTTCGACAGCTCCGGAACCGTAAGTAATTTAGAACGTATCGCCATTTGCTTGGTACATCGAAATCTATCTTTGGGCAGTTCGGTTTTAGCATCCGTTTTTCTGACATCTAATGGCAAACTGAGTAATGACGGCTGGGTATTAACAACGGTCATTGTTTAAATTTTAGCCAATCTCAGATCTAAAATGACCACGCCAACATAATTATTACTCCGACTCTGATTAGAATCATAAAATACGGTTTGTTTTGAAAATTTGTTTGCCAGAAAAAAATCAAATGAGGTGTGCCGAAGAGCTGAGTTCACGTCTTGCAGCCCTGTTTAAAAAGGAAGCTCTTCATTACATCGGCTGAAAAGGTCTATTTTAAGCACAAATCAGTGCCATGATAACAAAATCATTTCAAGGACTTAAAAAAACAATTCTTTGCAGAGAAAGTATGGATTTCACAAACGTAGACTTTGTAGCCCGATTCGATCTTGCTCCTAGTTGCTAGTTCTTTAATATTATTGCTTAATCTTATTGTTTTTCTTTTCTTGTAACTTACTCTTTGACATCTTTTAGAGCTCTTTGAGCTACTTTGTTTGCATGAAAATGTGCTATAGAAATAAATGCTGTTGTTGTTGTTGTTGTTTGGGGAAGACCATCTAGGGCTGGGGTGCCCAAAATGTTGATTGCGATTGACCTGTAGATTGGAAAGGTAGTCCAGGTAGATTGTGTGGCATTCAAAAAAAATTTTTTTAGATGTCAGTTTATCATCTGTCCTCTCTATGGCATTTGCCACATGATTGACGTACAGGGCTGCCAGTCTGAGATCTGTTCTCAAATGTGCGAGCCACTGCAAAACTCCACCGAGCTAAGTGACCTAGTTAGTCTTCCAATTTCTATCTACTAAAGAAGGGATATAATGGACCAAGTAAGAAGCTGAAAACTTACCACTTCCATGTGGAATGGGAGGAGGACTTTTTTTCACCATGTCACATTCGAAGTGTGTTTGTCTGATCTGTCAATCTATCATTGCTATTCCAAAGAAGAGAAATGTGGAGAGGCACTTTCAAACTGTTCATAAAAAGTGTGACACTGACTTCCCTCCGAAAAATGAGCTGAGAAAGAGAAAGGTGACAGCAGTGAATTCAAAAGCAAAGGCAGTCACCCAAGCATCATTGCAAGTGAGTCGCTCCAACATGGGAAGCAACTAAGAGGCGCCTTTTACTTGGACTGGGAAGGACTGAAGAGAAACAAAATCCTCACAATAATTTAAGTGAGTAAAATACTCGCCCAAGAAATTTGCAGAGAAAGCTACCACTCTCCTATACACAGACACAGCAAATTGACATAGTCGGGGCCAGGTCAGTGGCCAAGTTATACTGTTCCCTGCATTTCTAATGTTCCTTATATCACCCATGAGTGACAGGTGCTTATAGCGCGATCGTAGTTGTTTATGCGGTGCATGTGCTGCTGTGCTGTGAACTTGCAGTTGCCTCTGACAAGCATTCCTCCACAGATGTTGTGTCCTTAAAGAGTTTATCAAATTTATTAAGATTTATTCATTTATTTAAATAGAATTAGTGCTGTCAGGTTTCAGCCTCAAGCTTCCTCCTCTGGCTGGCGTCTTGTTTTATGTCTTTTTGTTCATTTTTGTGCTATTTGTTAATGTTATTGTTGCTTTTGTTTACTAGGTGCATGATTCTTTGTGTTTGATCTTTATACAGCATATGCTCCCTCAGCTATGTTCCATTTTGTTGGTGGTCCTCCTAAGAGGAGGGACCACCTGCCAATCACTGCCAGGACCAGCCCTCTGCCTCATATATTCCACAAGTCCTTGCGGTTCATTTCATTGTGAATGTGCTCTGGGAGTTTTGGTGAGTTCTTGTTATTTTACTGTGCTTTGTGAATTTTGGGATTTTTTAATTTTTTTGCTCTGTTTTTGACTTTGCTTCTGAATTGTGCTTCTGGACTCTGTCTGCCAGGATTGCCTTGTGTTTTTAGACAATTACATTTTTCCTATTATGCTCTATGGAACATTACTTTGTTTATGAGCATTTTGTGAAAATAAACATTTTGTTCTTTAAAAACATTTCCAAGCCCTTTTTGTGTCTAGGCAAGGATTTTGATGGTGTTGTCCCCCGTGGGCATTATTGGAAGTGTTATTTTGGTACTTGTGTGCTTTAGAACTTTTTATATGTTGTTTTACGTTGTAGCAATTTCCTGAGTGCAGTGGGGCAGCTAGTGGATTTTAATTAAACACTCTATTAATAGCACAGACATATAATATTCAACAGAAAGAGATTGTAATTGATAATTTATGTTTGTTGTTTGCTTTAGAACATACCTTTACATTTACATAACTTTGGAAGGATGTCATAAATAGATTTTGGACGTCTTCATCCATCTCTGACCAGATGCTTACAGTCATTGTAATTTAATTCTGAACCAACAATATTCTTCATAAATCAGTCCTAAAGACTTTATTCAATGCATCATATGATTGCATCAATGCATCGTTAAGTGTCTCTCTTTTTTGTTTTTTAACTAGATTGAACTAGTTTGTATGGTCAAATCATAATTATAATGAGTCAATCATGAACAAATCCAACATTAGATAACATAAATATAATTCCCCCAAAATAACAACAGGCTCACACTAGTAAACTAACACTGTTTTCCTCCCAAAAAAGCAAATGATTATCGAACAGTGTTAGTGTTTGTTAATCACTCAAACAAAAAAAAAAAAACCTATTGTTAATGTCAACAGAACTCAGCGGGACACCATGTATTAGCCCATTAGCTTTTGATTGCATTCAAATGAACCTCGTAATGTAAAAATACTAATTACCGGATACCATTGATTTATTATAGGAGATAAAGTAGAGAACATAATAAGTCCAGAGGTTATGTTAGTTGTTTTTATCCTGAAACAAATAATCAAGGAATATGCATACCTCAAAAACAGGAACCACAGTCATATGAAGTAATTCCAGATCTTAATGAATTCTTTCAGGAAATGAGAATATTAGCAAGAGATAATGTAACTGTAATGGGGATATTATGTGACTGTCTTAGTTGCAGATGCTTTCTAAATTTCCTGAGCTCTTCTATCATAAAAATAGCAGATATAATGAGGTGAGTCTACACAGTAAATCTATTTATTTTACCAGTTAGAAATGGTTCATAATAATTTGCAGAATAAATCAATATCTACATTAATTAATTCAATCATTCATTCATTAAAACTCCTATGATAGTTGTCAACAAATCTACTGAAACAGAACAGGGATATTGGAATGCACTCCTGAGGCCAGGTAATCCACAAAGGCTCAACCCAAATATACACACCAGAGCTGACAAGGTGGAGTGAAGGGTGGAGATCTGTGGATGGTGGGGACCGGTTGCAATGCCACTTGGGTGTCAGGCATAGGTGAATGAATCTAGTGATACTAGTCCTTGGTGACAGAGACTGGCTCTTGGGACTTCTCTCACAGTCATAGCTCATATGATAGCAAAACAATATCAGATGATTACAGTGTTACTCACTTCTGTGAACAACATTGGCTCTGGAGTAAAGCTTCTTGATCAAATTTTTGCCTCGCTTCTTGTTTGGAGTTTTCCTACAGGAGTTTCCTGCTGGTTGGGTGTGGTGATACACTGGCCAAGGGGATGTCTTGTCTACTCTCTTCTATGTGATTTTCATAGACAGGATATCAAAGCATAGCCAGGGTTTGCAGAGGTTTCAGTTTTGGAACCTAAGCGTTGGATCTCTGAAGTTTGTGGATGTTGTCTTCTTAGCTTCATCAGAATGTAATCCATGGAGTGTAGTGATGGGCATGTCGATTCAATCTAATGAATCGATTTTTTTAAATACCTTTTAAAGTGAATTTATTCTTTTGATTCATCTGATTCATTTTTAGGGATTGCTTAAACTGTAGTTCCTTTCCCCCTCTGATCACATCACAAATATATAACTCAGTTGTTCATACGTGAGTTTCATATATATGTAAATATATGTATATCTATATATATAAAATTCTTTTCGTGTTTGAAACGGAAATTACGTATGACCACAGAACATATTATAATGCACTCGCGCACTCGCGTTTGAAACAGAAATTACATATGACCACAACAGTCAGATTACACAGAGAAAGTGAGACAGAAGCAGATTGAGAGAGAAGGCTCGCAGGCTCGCTGCTCAGCGTATACGACAATCACAACTGACGGCCTCACAAACACCCGAACAACGTGCTGAACAGAATCGAATTCGACGGATGCAGTATTCACAGGCTACCACGTCACACAGGTGTCAGGGTCTGTATATGGAGGGATTCAATTACAAAAAAGATTATTGCCTACATCCAAAAGTTACAATAGGACATCATGTGTGAGTACTGCCAAGCACAGAGGGTTAAATTTGAATCACGTGGGATGTGTTGTTCAGACGACAAGATGAAATTAACACCTTTAAGCAATCCACCTGAACCGTTGTTGTCTCTTATTTCTGATGCAAATCCACATTCAGCTCATTTTCTACAGAACATTAGGAAATACAATTCGTGTTTTCAGATGACATTGTTTGGCACCACGGCTGCTACCGAGGAGTCTGGCTTTATGTCGACATTTAAAATGCGGGGGCAAATCTATTATAGAATTGGGTCATTAATGCCGTTGCCTCATGAGAGACACAAATTTTTCCCTTCCACTCAATGAGCGAAGCCACTGGGTTTTCTGCTTGTATAAATATATAATAAATACAGTATTATTACTTGTTAATTTATATTTAATTCATTATCTATAAAACATATAAATATGTTAAAGTGGGAAAAAGATAAAAAATAAACTTTATTGATATTGCATCTTGCTTACAGAACAATGTACATTGTACTCATGTTTTAAATATGGAGGATGTCATGTCCTGGCCACAATAGATTTTTAAGGTTATTTCTGGTGTTATACTGACCCTGTATATTTTACTCTAGGACTGCCATAACCTGATGACCAAGTATTTGGTCATGGGATCTGTGTTTTCTATCTGTTTGCTTCCTAAATCTGCATAATCTGTTATAAGGTTATGGGGAGCTACAGACTCTCAAATTAGCATTAGGCATGGAGGAGGAATGAGCCCTTGCAGGAATTCCAGTCCAGTTAGGGCTTAAATGAGATAAATTAATGGAAACCTTAGACGTCAAGACAGATCACTATTTATATTTATTTTATTACTTGAACATTGCATGTGATAAACATTAAGAAAATTAATATCTTTGTAAGTCTCAGACAAATACTCCTGGGATATCACTTATAATGAGACCACCCATTTTTTAATAATGGCCTCTGTCAGAAGCAGAACACAAACCTGTGCTATCACAGTGAGAGTAGTTCTCTCCTTTTTAAAGAGAAAATTGTGATGGGACACTCCCATCTTGGGAATCTCTCATAAGATTGTTAGTTCATGTTTGCAGTTCTATTCATGAGTGTCTGTGTCATGTCTTCTTTATATTCCACACTGGAAAGGCTATAAAGCAAGAAAATTCAAACAAAAGAAAAGTTCTGACTTGGTTATCACAGTCCCAGTGAGACATTATGCAGGCATATTGCTGTTGGTGTAAAGGAGCCCCAGTGGTGTTTCTGGACACACTTCTGCTGAATAATTTGTTGGCTGAAAGCACTCAGTGTTAGTGTGTCAGAGAGAGGATGTGCATCATTGTTCATAATGACACTCAGTTTTGTTTTAATTCTATCCTTTGCTACAACATACAAGGGGTTCAGAATCAACAGTAGCATACTATAACTGAGTTTGCCCTTTGAATTAGCTTGTTGATTCAGTGTGCCTCTCTTGAAGTGATGTTAGCAGCCCAGCATATCACAGCACAGAAAGTCGCACTGGCCATGAAGAGCTGTAGGAGATGTGAAGGATGTCACTTCCCGCATTGAAAGAACACAGTCTCCTAAAGAAAAAGAGCCTGCTCTGACCTTTCTTATAATGTTCCCCTGTGTTCCAAGACCAGTCCAACCTGTCAGTAATATGGACCCCAAGTACCTGTAGGAGTGGACCACCTCTAAATCCACTCCTTAAATACAGACTGGACAAAGAGGTCTTTGGTGAGGTGAAAGACTCCTATACTCTGCCTCAAAATATATTATATCTCATAGATGATAGACCCCCCCGTCCAGTGAAGAAATACTCAAACAGAGGAGCTGCTGCTGCGTGATCAATATGTCATTGAGCTGGTAGAATAGCTGATAGTTGGAAAGAGGAGCTCAGAATAATAATTTTGATAAACATACATTTTTAATTATACGATGAAAGATTGCTTGTAAAACTTTATTGCACTGCTCAACTGCTCAACGATTTTTTGTCAAAGCCCACTAGATCCACAAACCAGCATTGTCAAGGGCTATCCACTTGTCATCTACATTGTGCTGCAGACTGACTGAAGCAATTAAAATATTAAATAAGCAGTAGGATTACATTATCATGACAACACATCCTCTACTGTCCATTTTAATAATCCCACTTCAGTGCACAGCAATCATTCAGCAGTCTCTTTACTAATTCAACTCATCTTATCTTACTGCAGTACAGCCTTTAGCCTTTGGTGTTAACAAGTCATTTGATTAACTTGGTACCATGATGAAGTAGCTTAAGTTCAAGTACCTTTGAAAATACAAAGAAACATAAATCAATAAGATAAACCCATTTCCCTGTGCACAATACAATGCCTGTTCTTGGATTTGATGTGAAGATAATCCCATGATAGACCAAAGATCAGGCTAGAGATGCAGGTAAGGAAATTAAGGAACATCATTATGACAAGTCTTCAAACTTATCAACAACTAATAACTTGTAATGTGATTTTTCTAGGAGGGAAGTGCCACTAGGAGCTAAACAAATATTATGCACATCCAGAAAATCTATTGGGAGTTTTCTAATAACCTATAGAATAATTACATTTGTCACTCTTATCATTTCAAAGCCATTTTTTTTATTTCTGTGATAAGCTTGCTTTTCCATCAGGATTAGTAAAGAGTTTCTTGATAAAACTGAAATGGGATTAGAACAGATTTTAGGTGACATTAGTTGTTAAAGAAAAGGAAACCAGAGATTTCATTTGAAAGACGAAAGTTTTCTTTTCCTGTACAAAGATAATTTAGAATGTTGTTTACTTTGAAAGAAGCCAAAAGCCTAAAGAATCCACTAGGACATCTAAAAATAAAAATATGTATTTTTCACTGAAACAAGTTAGACAGTGTAGCAGTTGACCTAAGAGAACCTTGCAGACAAGAAGGTGGCTTATGGGGGGTTTGCTTTGTAATGACTTCAGGGGAGAGTCACAGATGTGAGATTCGCTTTATTAGACTACATGCAATCAATCCGAGCGCTGCTCATCTTTCAGCAGGTGAAAGATTGCGCATCCCTGAAAACACTATCCACTTTTATTATTTTTAATACTTCCCAAAGCATTACCTTCTTTTACAAAGTGAATTTTTGCAGCTTTTCTTTGCTTTGTACTTTTAAGTTGAAAACAACTTACCCAAGCAACTATACAATCGTATTGTTCGAGTGATGTTCTGTATTTCCATCCTTTTATCCATTTCTCAAACCTGTTTATTCCATTATATAATTGCTACATTCCCAGCAGCATCTTGTTCATGGCAGTAATCAATGATAAATCAATTCAACATATTAACTAGAATTATCACAATTATAACTCATAGTCTCTGTATGTATTATATGTAGTTCAGTAATTGCTTTGGCCAGACACAAGAGGACACATGTGAGTTCACATGGAGCCATGAGATGAATACAAACAACTGTGGGTTCGTAGGGTTCATCCTGTCACCTGTTACTGGTGTGTGCTAATCAACATGCAACACGTTGCCACTCTCCAGCGCCACAGTCACTTTTATTACCTTGTCTCAGAACTTCTGCCTTTCTTATTGTGACAGGGACCTAAGTCTCTTCACAAAGGAGAACTACTATTATTATTTGGGGGGTGTTATTGTTTATAGTTATGTTTGGGTTTATTTAGTGAGTCTTTAAGTTAGGAGGGAAAAAAGTGTGTACATGTAATGAATTAGGGTGTTTAAATCGCTTTGCAAAGCAACCAAACTACGGTAAGTTATGAGGTTATACAGTAATAATATATACAAGTTTCTAAGGTTTGCTACCTTTGTTTTTCGTCTTTTTCCAGTTCCTTGGTTCCATAGGCTTTTGGCTAAATATTAGGGAAATTCAGTTATTATAGGAATGTAGGATATGCAGTTTGAATTTCTTTTGTATATTTTAAGTTCTGTGGTGGGCTGGCGCCCTGCCCAGTGTTTGTTTCCTGCCTTGCACCCTGTGTTGGCTGGGATTGGCCAGTCATACAAATTTACCTTTTCCCTTTAAACACAGATTCCATATTTACAGCCATGTGTGTGAAATTTATTCACATCTTGAAGAAAAATACCTCTGTGCAAGCTGATGTGTCTGTTTGTGAATATGACAACACTCACGTCTCTTCCAAAGTCAGACCAGAAATCATTTTTGGTCAATGCCGATTATCCTCCACACATAAGAAAACTAACCAATAAGTACCCTACCACCAACATCAAATTTCCTCCCGTCCATTTCACCACAGAAGCTGTGCTTGGAGCCTGATGATGTTTGTACATTCCTATTATTTATCACAGGATTTTGAAGCACTGGGAATAGAGGTCTGCATGGGACTGATTTTTTACAAGGAGTTGGTTGAAGGTTGGTGGCACGGTGGCACAGTCATTGAGAAAATAAAACTGAATAATAAAAAAACAAGCGCTAACTTTTACAAGTAGCCAAAATTTACACTGGGTGTTACAGACTCAAGTCAAATGTATGTTTTTATTATATTATAGTAGTAATAATAGCAGCAGCTCAATACTGAGAGCAACAAGACTCAAAACCAGTACCTTTGTGTTATAAAGCAGCAGTTCTTACTTCTGTGCCATTCAAGAACACGTATCAACTTCCTGTCATTTGACATCTGAGCTTGGGTTTTTAACTCATTGACCGCAAAATGTCAATTGAGTACTTTTTTTTTCTTTGGTTATATTCTTGAATAAAACTGCATGTGTTTATTTGATATTTGGTTTAAAGTCTTCACACATTATACACTTCACGTCGTTATTAGTATAACTTGGAAAAAGTTTCTGCTTTAGGTATGTGTTCCGCATTTCTTGCCTGACATTTCCTTTTATCGCACACTTACCCAGATCTTTCAATACACGGAGCACACATGAAATGCTTGTATTCCAAATAACAGTATACTGTATTATTTAACCCTATGCAACTCCAAGAACCTCACACTAAGATAAGAACCCGCCATTATCCCTACCAAAGTGTGATCAGACTTGTTCCTTCTTAGAAGAACACAGACAAACAAGCCCATTTTTGAAACAACCAATGAGTGTAGGCAAACAATGAAATGAATAATTTGCGTAACAAATGTGGCTCTGATGACAAAATACCTTTGTAATAGAGACATTCAGATTTAACACATTTGGAGAAAATGATTTTTTCTACTATGAGAGAAAAGAATTGATTTCAACTATTATTATTATTATTATTACATATTAGTTGTTGTATAAGAAAAATTTGACAAATTTAAGATTATTTAAATTAATAAAAGTTACAGGAACTTACTTGTGTTTGAATGCCAAGTATTTTTCTATACTTTTTAGAAATAATTATATCCTGTTAAATATTTTAAAGGCCAACCCATTGCACAGACAACACAGGCAACTAACAAAATAACAAAAAAAAAAAAACTTCTGAATGAATATCCCACCTTGGATGCCATAAAAACACTGGAGTGTTTCAAATTGACTATTGTGAAAAGTTGGAGTGCCAACCGGGCAACCCCATTTATTCATTGGAGGAAAAACAAAAAGGAATTGTGGCCTTGTCACGTAAAGAGGGAGGCTTTTCATAGCCTATGTAAAGGTACACCTGCGGGATCTCTGTCTCTGTGGCCACTGAGAAGAGCACCATTATAAAACAGGCTTTAAATATCCTCCTTTGGCCAAGTCCTGAAATCATTTACTGGATTAGGGCCTCTTCTTGGCTAGAAGGACATCAGCATAGATTAGTGGCTGCACCCTTCTGACCTTCCGTACCTTTTATAAGTCAGTTCCCAGTTTTCTTGAAAAAAACTTCCCACTGGCAATCATGTGATTTTGAGAGCCCTGGAGATTCTCTGGAGTTTCCACCTGACACATCTCCATGGTGAATTTTAGTCAAAATAAAAAGTTAATTATTCTTGGCATCTGCTGGATGACCAGTCTTTTAGCGTCTTAGGGGAGGATTACATGTTTTCATCCTGGTTGCCATTCTCTCTTTCTTGCAATGATGCCCCAGCCCATCATATATGTGAGGCAACACACATTTTATAATAATAATAATAATAATAATAATAATTTTTATTTATGTAGCGCCTTTCATACACTCAAAGACACTTTACAATTCAATACAAGACAGTAGAAATTACATACATGAAGAATAATACTCATTGAAGAGATGTGTCTTTAACAGATGTTTGAAATTAATAATAGACTTTTCCATGCAAAGGCTGAGAGGGAGAGAATTCCAAGTTTTAGGGGCTATCACTCTGAAAGCTCTGCCACCCATAGTTATTAACCTGTATTTCAGTACAGTGAGTAACTTAGCGTCCGATGAACGTAATGCACGGGCAGGAGTGTAAGAAAGCAGCAGCTCAGACAGATAATGAGGGGCTAAACCATGAAGGGCCTTAAAAGTGAGAAGAATAATTTTATATTTGATTCTTGAAGAAACCAGTAACCAATGTAACTCATAAAGGACAGGAGTGATGTGAGAAGATTTTTTAGTGTGTGTAAGTAAATGAGCAGCAGACTTCTGTACATACTGTAATCTGTTGATATATTTAGTCGGGAGGCCATAAAACAAAGCATTGCAATAGTCCAGTCGGGTAGTGATGAAAGCGTGAATGAGTGACTCAGTATCGTTCACACTGAGGAAAGAATGCAGTTGAGCAATGTTGCGAAGATGAAAAAAGGCTGTCTGTACTATTGAGCTGATGTGTGATTGAAAAGTCAAAGATGACACCCAAATTACGGACTGATGCTGAGGGTTGAACCAGGATCCCATCAATGTCAATTTTTATCTTCTACTAGCTGTATTAGCCGGCTTTGCCTGGGACATTTCATAAGATGATGACCATCAGTTTTAGTGCCATCAGATAACTGAGTGTAGCAGAAGTGCTATGTAACTAAATAACTAAGTGCTTTTCTGTACACAATATTTATAGGCTTTTTTTTTCCCCCAAGAGTTAATATTATTGGCAGGCAATGTGGTGTACTGGTTACGGCTTTTGTCCTTAAAACTCTAGTTGTGGGTTCAAATCCCTCTACTGACACTTTGTAACCAGGAGGGAGTCTCTTCACCTGCCTGTAGTCTGACTGGAAAACTAAAGAAATGTAACTAATTGTATCTCAAATATTGTAAGTTGCTTTGGAAAAAGAGATCAGTCAAAAATTAAGTAATAATAATGTTATTAAGTCACTGCAGCTGCTTATTCTTAAACATGCAATATACAATTGTCCATGAGTAAACCATTCCTGTATTAGATCATTTGTGCTTTTCTTGGCTTTTTGTTGATGGTAATTGCAAAGCACAATTTCACAGGAAAGTGTATTCTTTTGAACTGAAATGACTAAACAATAGGAATCCTGTGAAATTTGAGTATATATTACCATTATTAGATATTTATGATTTTCATTTGTTCATGCAGTTCTCTCAAGTACAGTATTCTTTTGTGCGTATGTTTTTTGTCCATTGTGTGCAGTACCCCTTTAAAGACTGCAGATGTGTGAATGTATGTTGTCTAGTTTGGGTTTCTGAGTTGCACAAAAAGACATCAAAGAGAGAATTAGGCAAAGAGACTTTTATTCTTCCACTTGAAGGAACCGATTTGAAGCTTTATTCAAACACACACTTGACTACTTTGTAGTTGTTTTTGCTGCAGAGGCACTTCCTTCAGATTAAAAGAACCACTATTGCTGTGGATTTTCACTTTGACCAGTACTTGAAGTGGACTAGCACTCTTCCAATTTCAACATAAGGTACTCGCACCTTTCCTTAGTGTACCAGTGAGAACCAACACCTTATTGAGAATCTTTAAGGGCCACCCCGCTTCCTGATTGACTTTCTCTGGCTTGCATAGATTGACCGATCTTTCACCATACCAGACCAATTCAATTGACTTTCACTGTCACAAAGATCGACTGGCGTTTCACGTTACTGGCAATTGTGTTTTGATAACCCCACCTTCCACTTTGATCGAGTACTGACATACCTTGTCATTCAAATGTCACTGTATCAAATTTAAAAAAGTGCTGCCAGTAATTCACTTCCATTTAAAGCACTAATTTCACGGTTTCACTAATAAATAGTTCAGTCTTACATATAAACGATTTGACATTTTAATTAGTGTTTTTCTTCTCTTATTTTACATTTGGAAATATCTGCTAGTACATTCAAATGTAAACAAATTTCAGAAAATATGATTTTTGCCATATCTTTAACTACTGTATTAACTCTCTTTGACTATATTTTTTCTAATTCACCGTTTTCTTTGAAGTTTTCTCACTTATGTTTATCAGTTCTTGAAATGGAACCAAATTATTGGTGGTATTCTTTTTATGGTGCTATAGTGACATTCGATCAAATAGTTACAGGTCCCCCCGGTAAAAAATTCACAAAGAGGAGCTGGTACTCACTGGTATACTATGAAAAGGTGCTGGTATGGAGAAAAAGTACATTATTGCAATACCATAACAGTCAATAGAAGTGTGATGGCCCCCTTAAAGATATCAAAGAGGTGCTAGTATTCTCATGGAACAAATGGGACCTGTTCAGCTGAGGCCATTTGAACCAGAGGGGCACCAGTGTATTGTGGAGGAGTATGAGTGGTTAACTTGAAGTTTGTTTAAAGCAGGTAGTGGGACGCCAGGAAGTTTAGAACAGGCCTGGTTTAGAATTATACATGAAGGGATGAACAGTAGTGTGTGGACGAAGGTTTCAGACCAGACAGCCGGTGTGGTTATAAAGCAGCTTTATTTTTCAGAGTCACGGTGAGAAGAGTTTCAGAAAAGCAGACAATCAAATATACATGACAGCATCAGGGCTCTTCTGAACCCCGTCTGTTGGGTGGGGTCCAGTTTTATACCCCTAGAATGCGTGATTTAATATCATTATAAAATGTAACAGTCAACACATTTATTATACACAAACCTTGAGCCCCTTTAACGTCCCTTGTAAAACTTGATTTCTTGGCTCCTTTTGTTATGGCGTTCAGATGTAAGCTAAGGGAAAACGTGATAAGGCAGACTCATGTGTGGAATGCTCAGACCTTGAGTCCTTTGCACAAACATTTTTCTGTTTGCTAAAACAAAGCATGCTGTTACTTGGTTTCGTAAAGTTTACTTCTCAGACATGAATTAGTACAAGGGAACAAAGAGAACATTCGTCTTCCACAAGTGTAAAAATTAACATGCATTGCAATGTAAATTCTAGCCCACATTTTAAGTGCAAAATGTAAAATAAGTAGCACATTAAAATAGCTTGCCTTAATACTAGAAGTATCAAAAATAAAACAAGAGAGTCGGAATTGTATGTAGCCGAGCATAACTCTGATATTATAGCAATAACAGAAACCTGGCAAAATAACAAAAGCGAGAATGAGTATAACATTGAGGGATACATATTTTTTAAGAAGAACATACAGAACAGAAAAGGAGAGTGGTTGCCATTTATGTAAAATATAATTAAAATGCAAGACTTGTTCAGCTGGATGATGAGCCAAATTTTAGTGAGGACATCTTAATTTGTTTGGAAAGCATCAAGTAAAGAGTCCTTATTTTAGGAGTGTGCTACAGACCCCCAATGCAGACAGTAATTTCAATGTGCTTCTTTTTAGTAACATTAACACGACAAGTTTACAAGGGGATATTATAGTCATGGGGGACTTTAACTATGTGAATTTCAACTGGGTTAACCTTGCAGATAGCAGAGTGCAAAAGCAGGAGTTTTTAGGCGTATTGAAGAATTGTTTTTAAATGTTTTTAAAAACGTTATGTTAAAGCACCAATGTGGCAGGGGAGTTTGTATAGATTTAGTATTTTGTAATAATCAGATACAGTTCTGTGTGTAGAGATGATTAAACTGCTAGGTTTCATGTGACCATAATTTTATATAGTTTCTTAGGTATTTTAAAAGAGAAGATATCTGAAGACCAAAACTGTTAAGTCTGAATCAAATGGGGCAAAGTCTAAAAGGGATAACTGGGATAGGCTTTTAAATGTAGACACAGTCGAGGAGTATTGGAACACATTTTTAAAAAATTTTATATATAATGCATTACCAGTATATCCCAAAAAATTTGGAATTAGTAGGAAAAAAAACAGTGGTTAAATAAGTGCTTGAAAAAGAATCTGCAAAGAAAAGACAGCCGTATAAAGCATATAAAGCTAATAACGCCAGTACTAACCATAGGGTGTATGACAGCAACTATTAAGAAGGATATTAGGGAAGCTAAAAGACAGTTAGAGTGTAATACACACTACCAGTCAAAAAGGTTTAGAACACCTCAGTTTTTCCAGTTTTTCTTCCAATTTAATCAGTTGAAATGCAATGATTGGGCTAAAATCTAGTAAAGGCAAGCAGTAAACTGCCAGAGGTTTAAACTTAGCTTAGGTTAGCAAAAACTGAAAAAAAGGAAATTTCAGAATATTACAAATGGACCTTCTTCAGGGTTCAGCTAATAAGTTACAACTTACAGATGTTGTGCAGCAATTCAAGTAAATTAAGCATTGCAAGTCGAACCAGACAATTTTAAAGGTGTCCCAACTTCTGTTGATTACTTAAAAAGCTCTCTGTCTGTCTTAAAACAGAGTTGGAACAGACTGTGTTACTCAACTTTAATTGCCACAGAACATCTGCAGGTTATAACTTATTAGTTGTTCCCTGACTAAGTTACCAAGTGGTGTGGTAGACAGTAGGACCTTCAAAACTAGACTTGAAAGAATTAAGTGGATAGGATTGGCAATTTTGTTTGGCTGAATGGCCTGTTCTTATATACATTAATGTTCTAAAAAAGGTGCTGATACTGAAAAACTTACATCATTACAATATAATAACAGTCAATTAAGGAGTGGGTATGTAAAAATTAACAAATGAAAGTAAGTACAATATGTTAAGTTTTGATATCTTTAAAGTGATTACCCACAAATATGAACCTGTAAAAAGTTGTGATTGTTCTCTAACTTTCCCCTGTAAAATTCAGCACATGTTAGAAATAAAATCATCACCAAACATAAAAAGTTTCAAGGCTAGAAATGCATTTCAAAAGACCTTGACATTGTAATCAGAATATAAGTTTAATGTCACTGTGCTCTGTGCAAATATTTTAAATCTGCTTTTCTTTTCTTTCTACATACACAGCTGAGCCAGATTTAGTATAAAGGGGCTCAGCATTTAGAACTGCTAGGCCAAGCACAGGACAAGATAGACGAAGACAAATGGGCAACGTGCACTATTTCTGTCTGTTAGAGTCAGCATGCCTGTCTTTGCCTTGTTTGGAATGGCATGATTTACCTAAGTAAGGGCCTGCACATGGAGAAAGAGTATAAAGAACTGGAATGTACCAGGCACACCTTTGAAGCCGACAGACGGATGGGAGATACCGTTTTCTGATCCTGAAAATCCTTCCAGCGCACCAACAAAAATGGCAGACTCTACACAAAGGTCTTGTCATGGCTTCCTGTCTGTTATGCCGTGTAAATCGGCATTAAAGAAAGCAAAGTTATTTCTCTTATGTGATTTCTTACCGCCATATCACTAAGGGAGGAATATCGACTCTTGATAATATATCAGTTTAGGTTCAGGTTACTTAAGAACTTATTCTAACCAGGGAGCTAGTGCCTCCTGCTGGATAGAGACATTTTGGTTCCTGAGGTTTTCTACGATTAGCAAAAAATATGCAGGCCATTGAAGTGTATGTTAACCCTTTTAAGATGGCGGTGGTGGTTAGTGAGAATTTCTGAAAAAAACACAATTTAATCCATTTAATATTGAAAATGCTGACCTGGTGGTATCTAAAACAAGGGCTTCATCCAGTCTTTTCAAAATGACAATAACTTAAGAAGGCTCACATAGTTGTGTCTAACTGTCTAAGAGAGACAAAGAGCCAGATTGAACCTGGTAAAAAAGGACTACAACTAGACTTTCTGGAAATATGTCCTGTGGGAGGATAAAACAAAATTGGAATGTTTTCAACCGCAAATCAGCCCTTTGTTTACATATGTGGTGCCAAGACCTTTGAAAAAGCTAGCTAGTATTATACCTTCTGTCAAATGTAGTGCAATATTCAAAATGCTGGTTCTGGTGGCCTTGAATTTGTAGACACATCACTAAACCAGAAAAAGATTAAGGAATTTTATAGATCAATGTTTTAAAATAGGGTTTATGTCTGCAGTTAATAATAAAATAATCAGTTGTTAGTACTGAACAGAGCTACTTTAAAAGAATGAGACAGTAAATATAAGAAGAGTTTGGGAGCTAAACAGAGCTCCTGCTTAATAGACAGTTGTAACAGCTAAAATATGGATGGATGCATGAAGATTGAAAGAAATATGGTACCTTGAGTCACTGACAAGTGACACTGATGAATAATGGTCCCAAAAGGAATGCTGACTCCCTGTGTAGGAAAGGTGTGAGGACAGAGGTGGGGCTAGAGGTGTGGCTACAGCTCTTCATCTTTGTGTTCATTTCTGTGGGCAGAAGGAGAACATGCATAGGAGGCCAGTCTGTACCCTTAAAATCAGTCCCAAAATGTCACACCACACCCACACATATGGCAATTCTTTAAAGGGCTTTGCAGATATATCCTCTGTTTTTGCTGTATTGACACAAATAAATGGCAAACACTACAATATGCTAATTGTATTCATGATATTTGCACTGCACAATTTCAAACTCATGTTTAGACATCAACAATCCAACAGATGCAGGAATGCAGACAAAGCTGAAGTTCAAATATAAGATTCTCATTTTCTGCCAACATAGTTTAGTTACTGAAAGACGTAGAGACAAAACAGACAGGGAGAGTACCTATAGTGTTTGTTGGAAGAATTTTTACAACAAATTTTTGAACAAGATGATAAAAAGAACATACCCTGCTGCTATAATCAGAGAATAGCAGTCTGAGTCAAAGGCTAAGATAA